>NW_009954652.1:54760-57852 GCF_000747805.2 Chaetura pelagica
CAGGAATTTTGTGACTGATCTCAGTGCTAATGGGATCAAACAGGAAGAAAAAAGGCATCTAGAAGAGGATGAAAGCAGAGAGGTAAAAGGACCAGGCTGGCAAAACACTAACTGTATTAATGCAAAGTGACGGCAGTCCTTAAAATTAGACCTTGCATTGAAAAATGCAACACTGCTGTTCAAAATGTATAAATTACTTGCAAAAGGATTGATATGCCTGTATGTTTTGGCTGCCTCATGAATGTATTAATAACTGGGTTATATAGATACTTACATGGTTATGATTGTTTGGTATTCTGCACAAAATAATTGCTTATCAGTAGCCTTTCAAGCAAATAAGAAAAGAAAATTTGAATCATTTTACAATGAAATAGACCAGGTCACACCTAATCAAACAAAATCTGTCCTAGGCTCAATGTGAAACAAGAAGTTCCACTCATGAGGTGTTTTCTGTTTTATTCTTTGATGGCACACAAGCACATCATTAACATTATTCAGCATCATGAGAGCAATAGTACCACCAATAAAAGATAATGCAATAGGTTTTTTATTTAAATTTGGGTTTGATTAATGGCCTCATAAAGTTTTACCAGTGAGGAATAGAAATCAGGTGAAAGCAAATGGGAGTAAAAAAAATAATCTTTGTTTAGTCCACATCTTGAGAGAAGACCAAAAGAGGCTTCAGTGAAAGGTTCTTGAATAAGAAGTGACTTAGAGTGTGATGCTTCCCAGTGTGGAAGGGAAGTTGGAGGCAGATTTTTTTCTGTCTTGAGTCTTAGAGGAAAACCCGTGTGGTAGGGATCTGAAAGATGTGGCATTACTTAACAGGGAAGAATGAAGGAATAGTTTTTTTTGTGGAGTCAGTCTTCCTCTGTATGTCCATCTTATTTAACTCCAACCCCTTAAGCATCCACTACCAGCTTCAGTAGTTTTCAGGCTCTTTCTTTAGCTGGCGTAGAGTTGGGCAGTGATTCTTCACAATTACTTTAGAAACTTACTTTGGGATGTATATTAGGCTCTAAGGAACCAGCTGTCTCCATGGAAAAGGGAGTTTCCTAGACGAAATGTCAGCCTTAAACTTTCAGCCTGCTAAAGTTAGTGTTTCTCAATAGAATTTTATGTTATTCACTCCAGTGTTAATTTATGCTTCACTGTCACATTTATTTCTTGCAGAGCAGCTTGAAGTATCATGTTACTGCCTGGCTCCTTCATCCAAGCCTCTAAACATGGAAAAGAAGGAAGTCTCCACCACCATAGGCCATAAGAGACACCAGATGCCACGTTTGACTGGAGGCTGTTTCTGTGGGATTTGTTGTCTCACAATCACCACTTTCTGCAAACGACTATCAGCCTAAAATTTTTTTGCAGAACTTTGGCAAGAGCGTGTATGTATGCAGCACAACTTAATGAATGATCTGCTTTGGGAATTAGAGCCAGAGTGGCAGCCCTAGTGCAGAGTGGTGAGGACACTTGCAGGGCTGGATGCCTTATTCTTGAGTGAAGAACAAGCTCGTGCAGCTCCACGTCTCTCAGATGTCTTGGAACTGGTTTGGGTTTCTCTGTGCAGCACTGCATTGAGTCATGCAGGCATGTTGGTAGAGTTAGTATGAACCAAATGATCACATGTGCCCAATGAAGAAAGATGGGACAATTTTATGTTTCTTGGAATGATAAGGAGCTTGTGACAGAGAAACCAGTTGAGAAAGCCAGTTGCCTAAAAAGAATATATCTAAAAAGGAATAGCTGTTCATAAGGGCATGTAACAATAGGACAAGGGGTAATGGTTTCAAGCTATAAAAGGGTAGATTTAGGTTGGACATTAGGGAAAAGTTCTTTAATATGAGGATGGTGATCACTGGAAAGGGTTGCCTAGAGAGGTGGTGGAGGCCCCATCCCTGGAGACATTCAAGGTCATGCTTGATGGGGCTCTACGCAATCTGGTCCACTGTGAGATGTCTGTGCTTATTGTAAGGGGGTTGGACCTTTAACGGTCCCTTTAAACCTAATACATTCTATGTTTTTTTTATGATTCTATGGATAGCATGTGTTCGGAAATGGTTGTTCAAATTGTGTTACTTAATCAGGCACCATAAAATGATTATTTTTGAAAATATTTTGGCAAAGATCTCCCGAAATGTAACAGATGATTTGCAATTCCTATTGTGTGCACTCCAGTAATAGTTCTGAAAAAATATTCTGTGTGGGTTGTTGTTTTTGTTTTTGTTTTTGTTTTTTTTTCCTGGTAGCAAGAGAGATTATAAACAACACTGGAATAATGAGTCCAAGTAGCTGAGCCAGAGTAGTTTCCTTCCTCATGTTAGTGAAAGGAGAACTGACTGTATGTTGGCCACAGACCCAAGGAAAGCAAGTGGGGTGACTGACTGAAACTTCTGGGGATGTTTACAACTACCAGAGTCATGCCTAGGTGTGAGATGTAGGAGGATAATCTCCCAAAGCTGCAGCTGTGGTTGGTGGAGAAATGAGCATCCTCTGAAGGTAATTCAGAGCTGGAGCCTAATTTAGGTTCTCTGAATCACCAAATGGAAGTGCCTGTAGGAGAAACATAGCCTAAGCCTTACCTTGGTGAGCCTTCAACCTCAGTGGGAAGCCATGGGTTAGGAACTGTGCCTATTTCCCTTCTCCCTTTATGTCAACATGCTTTCTCTGTAGGTAGGCTATATTCTAGATCTGTGCTAATGCAGTGATCCTTGGCCTTGCCATTCATCACTCAGGTACTAAATTAATCTTCTAAGCCTACAACCAGATTTGCTGCTGAGAAAAACCTGTTGAAAAGGCTGGTTAGAAAAACTTAGGAATCAGAGGGGAGTGAGTTGCTGGAACTAATTTCATGGACCTTGCAAGAACTGATGAATAAGAATTTATATCACAGCAATAAGCTCAGTGTGCAAGGTCTCTCCTGTGTCTTCTTATTGTATAGTAATGGGGATGTGGAAGTCAAGATCAGTCCTGTAAGGTTTTGAGCTTGCTTCTTATGCTGTCACAAGCACTACAAATACTCCATTTGTACTGATAAGCATAGTAATAATTATGCAGCTGAGTAGAAAACTGCAAGATAACTGATAAATCAGACC
>NW_009954654.1:0-512 GCF_000747805.2 Chaetura pelagica
CTCACACTCCTACCTCAGGGAACTTGGCCTTCTAGTGGCTAGTGCCTTTTTAGGATTTGTCTGCTTTGTCTTCATGGTGGTGTCCTATGTGCAGATCTTCAGGGCCGTGCTGAGGATCCCCTCTCAGCAGGGGAGGCACAAAGCCTTTTCCACCTGCCTCCCTCACCTGGCCGTGGTCTCCCTGTTCATCAGCACTGGCATATTTGCCTACCTGAAGCCCCCCTCCATCTCCTCCCCATCCCTGGACCTGGTGCTGGCAGTTCTGTACTCAGTGGTGCCTCCAGCAGTGAACCCCCTCATCTACAGCATGAGGAACCAGGAGCTCCAGGACGCCCTCAGGAAAGGGATTTCTTCTTTGTCCAAGAGTGAGAGATTTAAAGCCTCTTTCCACAAATGACTTCACATTATGTTATTGCACAGATTTTGTTTGTTGCTTTTGTTTTTTATTCATTTGTTATTCTGTTCCCTTGGGTTTTTGTGGTTTTTTTATTTAAATATATAACTAATTTCTA
>NW_009954655.1:0-1493 GCF_000747805.2 Chaetura pelagica
AACATGGCACCTGGTTCTGGGACCAACATGGGATCTGGACTTGGAACCAACATGGCACCTGTGATTGGAGCCACCATGGGATCTGGTCCTGGAGCCAATATGGCACCTGGTCCTGGAACCAACATGGGACCTGGTCCTGGGACCAACATGGCACCTGGGATTGGAACCAACATGGCACCTGGGATTGGAACCAACATGGCACCTGGTTCTGGGACCAACATGGCACCTGGGATTGGAACCAACATGGCACCTGGGATTGGAACCAACATGGCACCTGGGATTGGAACCAACATGGCACCTGGGATTGGAACCAACATGGCACCTGGTCCTGGGACCAACATGGCACCTGGAATTGGAACCAACATGGGATCTGGTCCTGGAGCCAATATGGCACCTGGTTCTGGGACCAATATGGGACCTGGGATTGGAGCCAACATGGGATCTGGTCCTGGGACCAACATGGGACCTGGGATTGGAACCACCATCAGCCACGGTCTTGGAGGCAACATTGGGGCCAACATTGAACCTCCTCATGGAGCCAACGTTGGGCCCGGCCTTGGAGACCCCGTTGGCCACGGTCTTGGCTCTGAGGTTGGCATCAGGGTGGGCCTTGGCCTTGGGGTGGCAGCAGGAGCCGACGTTGGGCCCGACCTGGGGGCTGATCTTGGTGCTGCCCTGGGAGCTGGTGCTGGAGGTGATGGTGGAGCTGGTCTCCAACCTGATGGTGGAGCAGATGTTGGGGCTGGTTTGGGGGCCGGAGTCACTCTGAGCCTTGGGACCAACATTGGGCCTGGCCTCGGCGTCACCATTGGGGCTGGACTTGGCCTTGGAGCCAACATTGGGGCCACCGTTGGCTCCAGTCTTGGTTCTCCTGGTGGACTTGGCCTCGGAGCTGCTCTTGGGACCAACATTGGCACCACGTTGGCACCGGGGGTCGGCGTCGCCATCGGAGCCGCCGTCGGGGCCGGTGTCGGAGTCACCGTTGGGGCCAACGTTGGGCTGGGACCTGGTGCTGGACTCACTGTTGGAGCCAACGTTGGTCCTGGGCTTGGAGCTGGAGTCACCATTGGCTCCACTCTTGGCCCCAACGTTGACCTTGACCTCAGCGTCGGAGCCAACGTTGACCCCGCCCTCGCGTCCGACGTCAGAGGTGGCCTCAGCCTTGGAGCTTCAGTTGGAGCCAACATGGGCTCCAACCTTGGCTCCACCCTTTGCTCCAACCTTGGTTCCACCCTTGGCTCCACTCTTGGCTCCAACCTTGGTTCAACTCTTGGTTCAACTCCTGGTTCAACTCTTGATTCAACTCTTGATTCAACTCTTCATTCAACTTTTGGTTCAACTGTTGGTTCTACTCCTGGTTCAACTCTTGGTTCAACTCTTGGTTCAGCTCATGGTTCTACTCTTGATTCAACTCCTGGTTCAACACTTGGTTCAACTCTTGGTTCAACTCCTGGTTCAACAGCTCTTGGTTCAACTCCTGGTTCAACTCCTGG
>NW_009954656.1:0-462 GCF_000747805.2 Chaetura pelagica
TTGAGACAAGAACAGTGTAATGACTGAAGGGCAATACACTTAAATATTATTACCAGTAAAAAAAAAAAAAAAAAAAGGAAAAATAAGGAACAATCAAAAAGGGGTTTCCTGTTACTCTGAATTTTTCTCCTCATTGTTCACTCTCATTGCCCTCACCAAATTGCTCTTTTCAGATTCAAGGAGCACAAACTTGCAGCTTCAAAGAGTAAAACCTTTGAACAGTCTCATTCGTCTTTAGCCAACTCTGTAACTGTGTTTACATCCATCTTTTTGTATCTCCCTGCCCAAAGTATTTCTCACAAGATCATCCCTTGTAGAAAGACAATCTTATCAAGGACAGCTGCTAATTCACATATGCTTGTGCAGGGTAATTTATTATTCATGAAACTTTATCACACTTGGCTCTGTTTGCAAAGAGAAAAGGTCCTGCAGTGCAGGCAGTTCTCTGAGGACAACAGGAGA
>NW_009954657.1:0-786 GCF_000747805.2 Chaetura pelagica
CTCAGCATGTGCTGCACAGCTCTTGTTTTTTTTTAGTCTTCATCACAGCAGAGTTTTATCTCCTCACCATCATGTGCTATGACCACTACGTGGCCATCTGCAGACCCCTGCACTACGGGACCCTCCTGGGCAGCAGAGCTTGTGTCCACATGGCAGCAGCTGCCTGGGCCTCTGGGTTTCTCACTGCTCTGCTGCACACAGCCAGTACATTTTCCCTGCCCCTCTGCCAGGGCAATGCCCTGGGACAGTTCTTCTGTGAAATCCCCCAGATCCTCAAGCTCTCCTGCTCACACTCAGACTACCTGAGGGAAATTGGACTTCTCATGTTTAGTGTCTCTTTTGGTTTTGCATGTTTTGTTTTCGTAGTGGTGTCCTATGTGCAGATCTTCAGGGCTGTGCTGAGGATCCCCTCTCAGCAGGGAAGGCACAAAGCCTTTTCCCCCTGCCTCCCTCACCTGGCCGTGGTCTTCCTGTTTATCAGCACTGGCACTGAAGCCCCCCTCCCTGTCCTCCCCATCCCTGGACCTGGTGCTGGCAGTTCTGTACTCCGTGGTGCCTCCAGCAGTGAACCCCCTCATCTACAGCATGAGGAACCAGGAGCTCAAGGACTCCCTCAGGAAAGTGATTTCATCACTGTTCAAGTGTGAGAGATTTAAAACCTCGTTCCAGAAATGACTCCACTATATGTCATTGCACCATTTTTACCTGTTTGTTTATTTGGTTTTGTTTTTTGCTTTCTTGGTATTCTGTTCTGTTAGGGTTTGCTTTTTTAATTACTATTATTAT
>NW_009954658.1:0-221 GCF_000747805.2 Chaetura pelagica
CCTTTGTGTCACCAGGACCCCTCACAGCCCCTCCAGGGACCCTCAGGAACCGCCCAGGGCCCATTTAGACCCCCCAAGAACTCTCGAGGAGCCACCCAGAACACCCGCAACACCTCAGAGGACCCTGCAACTCCAGAACTCCCCGGGACCCCTCAGAGCCACTGGGTCCCCTGGGACCCCTCAGAGACCTCTGGGACCCCTCCAACCTTCCCCCCATCATT
>NW_009954659.1:0-269 GCF_000747805.2 Chaetura pelagica
AATGTTTCTGTTAGATTTCTTAAATCTGAGTCGCCTTGGCTGCAGAGTGACCCAGCACCAGGAAATTCATGGGAGGAAAATGAGAAGAAAGCAATGATGAATCAGAGCTATTATTCTAGCTAATAAAAGTTGGACGTGATAATGAGTTTAGGAGTTGGGGTTTTTTTTTGTTTGCTTGGGTTTTTTTGAAGGAGCTCAAGAGATGGGCTCTTCTGGTTACTCAGGGAGGAAACAGAAGAAGTTGCATCAGACTGTCCTTGAGAGTGGTG
>NW_009954660.1:0-6347 GCF_000747805.2 Chaetura pelagica
TGTAGCGCGCCTTGTTCAGATCTTTGGGTCCTCTCTTCAAATCTTCAAGTCTGGTCCCTGGTTCGGGCGCCACTTGTCGGTGCGGAGGTGTCCAGCGAGGGAAGAATGTGAGACAATCAATATGATTGATAAAGCAAACTCCAACTTTATTAGAAATGACAGGCACTTATATACCCTTATCCCGAGTTGTACAAGTCCAGAACTACACTTATGATTGGTCAGTTGTACTAGAGCCTGCCACGATCTAAACAGTGACTGGCTCCTAGGCTCAGGTATGCACATGCTCAGTCAGAACTCTCCACCCCAACTCCTTCTTCGGCACATCCGGGTGTTTACTTCGTAGCTTCACTTTTATCAGCTGGTTCTCATGAGAAGGTCCTTGGTCACTGAGGCCCAGGTGTTCTTCAGTAAAAACAAGATTGCTCACACATCCGATGTTTATTAAACAACCTGCAACAAACCAGGACAACTAGTTTGATTTGAAAGGGAGTGGATTTTATCTTTGTAGAAGCAGCTGTTTTTGTAGTTGTACCAGTGGTGGTCTCAGCAGCAGTTGTGGTGGCAGCATCACTGGTGGCAGCAGCAACAGTGGCAGCAGCATTGCCTGTGGGGGATTGGCAGTGAGTGGAGAAACACTTCACCCTACATATCCACAATACATTATAAACATTCAGCAGAAGCATCCCTACTGCAGCAATGCTATTCAAATCAAGAGCTGGAAGATTCAGCTTGAAAGAAAATGGAGGGGAAAAATTGAACCAGCTACTGCTATTGCCAACATGATCCGTACCGTTCACTTTAGGATTTGTACTGTTACTGTACGCATACAGTGCCCCCATAAATATCAGTATCATAACCCCTATGATCACTAGGCTGGTAATTATATGGTTGATTATGGCTACAGCAGTTCTGTTGATAAACCATGAACAATCACAAGAGCAGATGCACAGAGCAGAAGTTTCCCTGCAACCTATGGTGAGATGGCAGGCTGTCCCCCTGTGCTCATGGAGGAATGTGGTAGAACATTCCCTGAAGGTGACAGGAGGAGTGGACTTGGCTTTGCTGCCAGTGGACTTGGATTATCCAGCTGCAGAAGACCCCAGTGCCAGGAGAGTTGGCTGTTCCTGAAAAGGCCCGTGACTCTGTGGGAAGCCCCCACTGGAGCAGCTTGCTTCTGACCTCATGGGAAGGACTCATGAAGGAGAGGTTAATGGAGGACTCTCTCCTATGGGAGGGACTCCATGGGGAAGCAGGGAAAGACTGTGAGGAATCATTCTCCTGGAGGAGGAAGGAGAAGCAGAAAACAGCAAGTAACAAACTGGCCGTAAACCCTGTTCCCTGTCCTCCTGTACCACTGAGGGGAAGGAGGTAGAGAAATTTGGAACAAAGTAATTTGGGCCCAGGAAGAAGGGAGGAGTGGGGTGAGGTATTTAAACTCTTGTTTTGGTGTTGTTTTTTTTTCCTGTTGTCACCGTTTGACTCAGGTCCGACAACAATGCTCTCGATCCCCTCCCCCCCCCACCCAGGTAGGGAAGGAGAGAGAGAAAAAGAGAGAGACTTGGCTGGATTGAAAACTCAACTACACAGCTTTAGTTAAAATACTAATGAATGATACAAGAAAATATATATACAATTATATACAGATATATTCAGGTATGGGCAAAAGCCTCTCGCCTCCCCCCACCCCAGCAACTCCCACAGCACTTCCCTGAACTGGGAAGAGTCCCGAGGAATCCCGGAGCTGCTGCTGGAAAAGAGCAGAGAGTTCTGGGGGTCAGGAGATCTCAAGCCTAAGGGTCGACAGTGATGGATGAACAGAGTCCTCCCCAGACACCGGCCATGGGCGGAAGAGAAGGTAAGAAGAAGGAGGAAGGAAGTTGTCTTCTGTGATCTCTGACCTTCCTTTGAGCTTATGTAGATATATGGAATGGAATATCTCTGGCCAGTTTTGCTGTCTGTCTAACTCAGCCTCCTATGGGGGGGGTCACAGATCTCCCCATAGTGTCTGAGCCGGCAGAGTGCAGGTGCAGCCTTGAAGCCTCAGTAGTTAGAAAAACATTCCACTGTCTTATCCAGCCTAGCAAGCACACTGTTGCTAGTTACAAGAAAGCTTACTGAAGGAAAAAAAAATCAGTAAAAAGAAAAATTGGCTTCATCCTGGCTCAAACCAGGACACCTGTTTACATCTGATTAGTGATAAATTAAATTGACTTTTTGTACCAAATTTGAGTCTGTTATGCCCATGACCATAACTGGTGAGTGAACCCTCCTTGTCCTTGTCTCAACCCACAAGCTTCTAGTTTTCTCCTCCCTATCCCACAGTGGGGGTGAGGGGTGAGTGAGAAGCCTCATGGTTCTTTGTTGTCAGCTGGGCCTAAACCACAACACACTTGCATCAAATTGATAGAAGCGGGATGGATTAAGGATTCCCTCCTCCTGGCAACTTTAAAGCCCTCTGTACTAGCTCAACATGCCTATGGCCAAAGCTGCTCTCCCCTGTCTGAGAGATGGACCACATCAACCCCCAGTCAACCAGGTTTCTCAAAGGGAATCCCATGGTCTAAGTAGCCCAACCCCTGGCTGTGGCACCACTCCTGTAACTATTTGTTGACTTGCCAGGTTTGATTGGCCCTTTCAAGCCTCTGACAGAGAGGATTGATGAAACAACTACCTGCGCTCCAGCATCCTTTACTACTGCTCACAGGGCTCTGCAGTCCTTTTTGGTACTCCTCAGACTGATTTGTATATACTTGTACATATTTCATTATTTTCTTTTTCATGAGTATTGTTTCATTAAAGCTGTGTAGTTTAGTTTCCAACCTGTAAGTCTCTTTCCTTTTTTCTCTTTCCTTTCCCTTTCTGGGAAGGGAGAGTGGTTAACAGAGAGCATCTGTAATTTGTTTAATTGCTGGCCCAGTGTTAAACCTTGACAGCTAGGCTGAGCCTTTAAAAGGTGATAGGCTTTAAACTATCCATCAGTAAACAAATCACTGGCTTCAGAATAAATATTAACAGCCCTGGCTTTGCAAAATAGTTTAAGGAAACGCATGTATTAAAGACGACAACCCTTAATGAGGACATTTGCTAATGCAGCTATGCTAAATCCATATTAAGTGGGAAAATGCGCACTGTGGATAATAATCCCTAGCAATAACTGCCAACCAGGTATCTATGAAAAACAATTAACTTTTCCATTAGGAACTTTACACTTGCTACATATTACTTTTACTAGTGCTATGCTAATAAAATCTATTTGGGTAGTCCAAGTGTAGTGGTACAGACCCCCCCATTCACCGAGCCACGTGGCAAAGTGAACACCAGCCAACATTGTTCTTGCTTTAGTTACAAGTGCATTGGGCCCAACATTGTTCTTGTTTCAATAGCAAGCGCAGTGGGCTGAGACAATCTGTCACTTCCTGATTTTGCCTACTGGGGCAGTGAGTTCAAACTATTGGGTACCTTCTAGTGCAAATACAGCAATTTGGGGTGGTTAGGCACTCCCTAACCGTACCTGGAACTCTGTTGATTACAGAATGTACCTGAGACCCCTCCCGCTCAGTTTACAAGCCCACTCTGAAAGTTGCCAAAGATTACCTAATCTGAATCATGGCCATCATACTGACTGAAGTCAGTCATCTTGGGATCCTATAAACATTGGCCTTAAGAGGGAGGCCTTTTGGAGCTCCCCAGGATTGCACCAAGCTGCAACCAGACAGCTCATGCACCTCACAAAGGAAGTTAGTTCATCTGACTGGGAAGAGTAAGTAGCCAGCCACTTCTCTTAAATATGGAGGAAAAGTCAAATTATATTAAGTTGTTATAATTTGATTCTGTTGAGTAATCAGGGCTATATTGCAACTTCTTTCATGAAATTAAGTACCAAAATGTAACATCTCAACAGGTTAACCTCTATATATGTGTATGTGTGTGTACAATTTAGTTCAGAAACTTTGTTAGATCTTTAATTGAACCTCTGTACTGATAACAAATTGTTGATTATCAATTAAGCTGCTAGAAAACCATATAATCTAATTTTGTGATTCAATACAATAGTGTCAATTAAGCTCTATTTTAAGTCACACCAGACCCATAGTTATGTGTTAAAACACTACACTGACATCCCTACACTTAAACCTTAGTTGTAAACCGTTGACCAAGTCTGGGACTAGGATTGGATCCAGCTGCACCTAGACTCCTTTCTGAGAAGCAGTTTAGAAAGCAAGGGGGTCCACTCTGAACCTCGTGACTCAACGGGAGGGCCTTCCTCATCCTTTTCCCTAATCCCTGTGCAAATTGCTCCAACCTGATCCTGACTCAATCTCCCCTATCCCTGTATAAATAATTTCCCCTGATCTCCGTGTAAGTCACTCTAATTTGATTCCAACCCCTACACGTCCCTTTCACATAGTAATAGAGTGAACCTTGCCATCAAATTCTGTTAAGTCACACTTTCATAAATCTATAATAATCACCTTTTCCTAATATCTTTGTCGGTGATTCTTTAAGCAACCTTAAGATTTACACTCTTGTCCGTGACACCAAGCAAGTCTTAATTGTTTAATAAAGAAATGAATTTGCTATTGTGTGAATACTTAACAGACTAATCATCATCAGATATTCAACAAGCAACAAGAACATTAAATATACATACATATTGTAGGAATATTTAAAGTTGATTCCAACTCTCAGAGAGTCGTTAGGTACAATAATTTTAAGTACTGTTAAATCACTTCTGAGTAGTGAAATAGGTCTAAAATGGAAGCAGCAAATGAACACATCACATTCAATAGCTCTATAAGATTACCAGTTCATATAGAATTTTATAATAGGGCAAGAAGACTGAGTCCAACGCACTTGCATTTCTATCAGTACCTTTATACAGGAACCCATGTGAAACCACACTGCTCATAGACAGGACAGACAAAAACTAGGCAGACAGGTCAAAGCTTGAAAAAGGTTCAAAACAGAACAGCTCTTATCTTACCACATTGTTCCTCTAAAGTGAGTACTGAGTGGAAAAATTCTTGCTGTGTACATTCCTCTTTTGTGTATTATGACTATAGTGTCTGGCACTTTGAGATTTAACAGTGTTGCTGAATAAAAAAGGCTAACACCACTTATTAGTAAACTGCTATCATTCTCAAAACATAGGATATTAAAATGATTACTTGTTTGTAAAATGATTATTTGGTCTTATTTTCGTCTTCCTAAGTGCACAACATAATACTTAAAATCAAAGCTAGCTCTGTACTTTTTAAAACCTTGTTTTTTCATTTTTCTTTGCTTAACAATTGTCACATGTTATGTAGTTTAAAAAGCCCATTAAAATGGGCAGGAGAAACAGAAAAAATTGCAAATTCACTCTTCATCACACAGCACAAAAATAATGGTCACAGCTTTATAATTTAATTTAATATGGAAACAATTTAAGGATACAATAGTTCAAAAGATCCAGAAACTGGTTAAGAGTTTAAAGCCAGTATAATAAAGATACAGGAAATACAAACTACATCTTTGACCTTTTAAATACTAAATTTTAGGGTCACATGCCTGAATGGACAAGTTTGTTTTATGAGGAAAGAAACTTTGGTATGGAGTTAAACTAGCCACATGAATAGCACCTGTAGCTTTAAAAATAAATAGTAACAGCTAACTAGACACCATGGCAGCAAGATATCCTCTTAAAAAAGGAAGTAGTGTAATTTTTTTTTATTTTATTTTTAAGCATGCATTAATTATTGTATTTCTGATGCTGAAATTGGTGAGAAAGCTTTAATTTTATTTACTAACAACTAATAACCAGTCCTTTTAAAATTGCAGTCTGACACTTGAAGAACACTGTATTAAATTTTTTCTTTTAAGACTCCCTCTATTTTTATAAAATAGTTTATTTTTATTCCACAGGCCCAAGCTGTTAGCAGGTGTTGCAAACAAAAACATCCCCCTACTCAAATAGCTATTTAGTAAAAAGATCAAAGATAAATTCGACCTCAAAATGGAACAAAAGTTTTATAATAAATTGTACCATAAATAAATGATCTTTGTAATACTATCCTATAGTCATCAATAAAGTAGTTACCAGAATTTTAGTCTATGTTAATCTGTGCATTTTATGGGTCTTCAACAAAGCATAATACACATTGAACAGAATGAGTGAAACATCAGTTTCCAGCATATAATGATTTTTAGTAATTTAATACATTTTAGGTTTTATTTGTGTATTCCACTGTAGTGCTGTGACAACAAATCACACTTATGTACTGTCGCGAGCCGGTACCAGAGGGCTACCGGCTGTCAGGATGTTTTCTCGACTCCCCCCCCCCATGTGGAGAGGGTTCTTATAAACC
>NW_009954660.1:6720-9162 GCF_000747805.2 Chaetura pelagica
TGGGAGCGGGCACAGGCGGCGCCCCCCTCTTTGCTTCTCCTCGCAGCGGAGTGGCACTCAGGCAGGTTCAGGTGCTGTAGCAGGGTCTTGTCCCAGGCAGGCAGAGAGAGCGAGCAGAGACCCACAGAGAGCAGATCCTACTCTCTTTTTTATGGATCAGAGACCATTGTTCCAGAAAGCACCACGGTCTGAATTAGCCAATCACCATTGGCCAGGTACATATTCAGTTAGAGGCAGTTTTTAACCTATTGTCTATTTCTCTGCTACTTATTATGACCCTTGTGCTGCTTCTTTGCTCTGCACTTATCTGGTAGGGCAAGAGGCCTGCTCATTCTGTCCTTGAGTGAATCAGTGAAAAGGCATCACTCCTGTCTTGCTGACTTGAAAGGCATTTGTTGTTTAGTCTTCTGTAGAGGGGAAAAAGAGGGACTGTTCCCCACATGTACCAGAGCATACGTCAACAGTATGATGTAACTTTACTATGCCACTGCTATATTTAGCTTTTTGAAAGATACACAAGCATATACTATGGCCACATCAAATAATTTTCTGTGTTGTTTTTTTTCTTTGATAACCATAACTTTTTCAGTAGTACTTCACTTTTTAAATTTTGAATTATTGAAAAAAATCACAGAAAGTTTATACAGGAATAGCTATAAAGAATAACCTCACAGGCACTCATATCACAAGCATTTATTTTAAGGGCTGAGAGGCATTAATATATGGACAAAGTTGACTGAAAACAATAACTAACTTTGTCTCAATGGGAAATGCCTATTTCTGTTTGTATGTTAAGAAATCCAGAAAGTTATTTTTTGGCCTTGCTACATTACAAATTATACAAAGACCTATACGTTTAACCTAAAATGATAGTTCTAAAAGCCCTTCAATTCAAAAGAAAAACATCATGCAAAACTTAGATCAATTATGCAGCTGCTTTAAAACTGTTGCAAGACCATACTGTATATATTAGCTTTTATACTGCTAATGCACAACTAACAGCAAACTTGATTAGATCAACACAAATTTGTCTTAATTACACCATTATATCACACTAAGGAGGCAAATGCCACAAGACTGGCAAAACTATTTAATTCCAAGCACTCAAATGTCAGGATAATTATGTGTTGTAACCCCTTTACATTTAGAAAAAAACACACCAATGCAATCCTGCAGTCTCACTTTACAAAATAAAGTTCTGTAAAAGATGAATTGGGAGGGGGTCAGTTTATACTATCTATAACAAAGTAACTTATACAACTAGCATCAAAGCAAACAAAAAAACTTCTAAATAAAAAGTCAAAATATACATAGCAACAGATGCAAAAATGCTGCATTAAATACACTTGTGCACTTGTTGATAAAAAAGACATAAAAGAAGAAAAGTTACTAAAGTTAGCAACTCATTTAAAGAAAATTCAATGAGAAAAACCCCTTAAACTATTTTTTCCAATGACAACAGAGGTTCCGTTTGTAGTCTTTCTATCAATAATTTATCTGATACAGTTACATCCATTAAAATATTATGTCTATTTAAAAGCAAAGCAACAAATGGACTTTTTAACATTTTCAGTCTTAGCACTGATGACAAACATTTTTAAAAGTTATCATAATCTTTTTTGTCTTTTTTCCCCTCTGCTTCAAATCCATCAACCCCATCACTGTCCCTTCTCCTTTTACGATTATGATGGATGCTGAAGCGTTGATTCATCTGTGGCAACAGATCCATTCCTAAAACTTTGTGTATTTGACGGAATGCAAGTAGTCTCAGTGCAAACTAGGAAAAGAGTAGAAAGGAGATATTTCTGTTAGAAACAAATATCAATTTTGAGTACTCTGTCAAACAATTAATGAAGAACATAAGTGGTGTATGTTATTATCCTTAGCTCTTATTATTCCCTCTTCCTTCCCCCAACAAAGTCAACAAAATAAAATGTGCATCTCACATTTGCTGTATTCTGTACAAAGTACATCGTTTTAGCTTTGTCATGGGCCGGTACCGGCCCGCGACATTTTTGGTGTTAGAAGCGAGATATTGAGGGTCTTTTGGAGCCCCCATACCATGCTCTCAATTGCTAATTAACAGGTTCAAACTAATTTAATTGGTATCAAAATGAGCACTGAGAGTACCAATTCTGAGGCTGCTTGTGCAAAAAATAACATTCAAGCAGACGATACCACTCATGTAAAAGTTGCCACTGATGCAGAAAATACCGAGGTTCAGGACAGGTCAGCTCCAGCACCTTCTCTGTTTGAGGAACAACTGCGCAAATATGCGTTCGTGCAGCCCTTTTGGGACTACCTTAAAAAGCACCAATACATTCCAACTTTTGGAGAATATATGTGGGCTCGTGCATACTATATGAAGGGAGATTTCCATATCATTGCAGATAACCTTATAAATCTGGATAAGGATTTCCCTTTTCCTAGAGAAATAAAAAA
>NW_009954660.1:10277-10503 GCF_000747805.2 Chaetura pelagica
GAAAAACTCTAATCTTATGGCAAACATCCGAAAGGCTGCTGTAATTCAAATGATTTATGAAAATAGATTAGTACCAGGTAACAGGAGTCCTATGAAACTTCGAGTGAGACCCGAAAGATTGAATGCTCTAATCAGGGGACTCCCTTCACAACTTCAAGGGGTAGTCATTCAACTTAAAGAAAAAATCCAAAGTGTAAACATACAGGGAATTACATGGTCTGATTTG
>NW_009954661.1:0-805 GCF_000747805.2 Chaetura pelagica
TGTGTTGTAGGGCCCTGGGCAAGGGTGGTGAAGGGAGAAAAGGAGGAGAGGAAAAAGGGATGGGAAAGGGGAGATGGAAAATGGAAAATGGGAAATGGAAAATAGAAAATGGAAAAGGGAAAATGGAAAATAGAAAATGGAAAAGGGAAAATGGAAAATAGAAAACGGAAAATGGAAGGGAGGGGAGGAAGGGGAAGGGAAAGCGAAAGAAGGACCACAAGCGAAAGGAGGACCACGGGCTGAAGACCCGACACGAGCTGAACCGAGGCCCCGGGAGCACCAGGACTCGGTGTCCCTCGGTCTCGCTGCTCCCAACGGGCCCCCCCCGAGGGGCTTTTCCCGGCCCTGCTCAGCCCTCCAGGCCGGGATGTTTCGGTTCCTCCAGCTTTATTGAAAACACAGAAAAAAACCCCGAATGCAACAAATCCCACAGCCAAAACCAAACAGAAAAAAAATCCCCAAACAAACGAACAAACAAACAAGAGACAGCTGTTTGCCGAGGGCTGACCCCCCATCCCCGGTCACCGCCGGGCTCCGGGGCTCGTCCGACAGGGCCAGAGGCTCCGGGGTGGGGACAGGGTGACAGCAGGTCCTGCCCTGCTCGGGGGTGTCCCCGGTCCCGGGGCTTCTCGGTGAATCATTCAGCCAAAATTAACGTTCCGTCCCAACTCGGTGCATTTTAACCCATCCCATCCATTCCATTCTGTTCATCCCAAATCGACCATCCCGTTTATTCCATCCCTCCCAAATCATCCATCCCACCCCGTGTCATCCCACCCTATTCCATCCCATTCATCCCGAATCA
>NW_009954662.1:0-1669 GCF_000747805.2 Chaetura pelagica
GGGTCACCCGGATGCCTGGGTCCCCCTTTTGGGGCCTACTTAGAAGCCTGGGTCCCATTTTGGGCCTACTCAGAGGCCTCAGTCCTGTTTGGGGCCTACCCAGAGGCCTATGGGGTTGGTTTGGGGGGTTCAGTGAGGGTCAAGGGGTCTTGGGGGGGTCAATGTGGGGTGTTGGGGGGTCACCCGGGTGCCTGGGTCCCCCTTTCTGGGGGTCCCCGGACGCCTGGGTCCCCCTTTTGGGGCCTCCCCGGACGCCTGGGTCCTCCATGACCCCAACTTGAGCCCACCCCGGGGGGAGGGGGTGGGGCAGGACCCAGTGTCCAACTGGTTTGTACTGGGAGCGTTGGTGGTGTCAATAAAGGTGTAACCTGGTGTGAACTGGTGTAAAGTGGGGTGAACTGGGATGGAAATGAGGGAACTGGGATGAAACTGGAGTGAACTGGGGGGAACTAGGATGGAACTGGGGGGAACTGGGTTGGACCTGGAGTGAACTGGGATTTAACTGGGGGAACTGGGATGGACCTGGAGGGAACTGGGAGGAACTGGGATGGAACTGGGGGGAACTGCGATGGACCTGGGGGGAACTGGGAGGAACTGGGGGAAACTGGGATGGACCTGGAGGGAACTGGGATGTAACTGGGATGGACCTGGAGTGAACTGGAGGGAACTGGGATGTAACTGGGATGGACCTGGAGTGAACTGGGGGGAACTGGGATGGAACTGGAGGGAACTGGGATGGACCTGGATTGAGGAGGGAACTGGGATGGAACTGGGGGGAACTGGGATGGACCTGGATTGAGGAGGGAACTGGGATGGACCTGGAGTGAAGTGGGGGGAACTGGGATGTAACTGGGGGAACTGGGGGGAATTGGGATGGACCTGGATTGAACTGGGCTGAACTGGGGTGGAACCCAGCCCCAGTGTCACAACTGGGATGGGACTGGGGTGAACTGGAATGTAACTGGGGTGGGGAACAGCCCCAGTGTCGCAACTGGGATGAACTGGGATGAATTAGGGTGAACTGGGAGGGGACTGAGGTGAACTGGAATGCAACTGGGGTGAACTGGGAGGGGACTGGGGTGAACTGGAATGCAACTGGGGAGGGGCCCAGTCCTGGTGTTGCAACTGGGATGAACTGGGATGGGTCTGGGGTGAACTGGGATACAACTGGGGTGAACTGGGAGGGGACTGGGATGAACTGGAATGGAACTGGGGTGAACTGGGAGGAGACTGGGATGGACTCGGATGGGTTTGGGGTGAACTGGGATGCAACTGGGGTGAACTGGAATGTAAGTGGGGTGAACTGGGAGGGGCATACTGGTAAAACTGTGGGGACCCAGCTCCGGTGTCGCAACTGGGAGGTAACTGGGACAAACTGGGCTGATGGTCACTGATGCAAGCAGGGCTGGAACTGTTCATACTGGGCATACTGGTAAAACTGGGAGGTGACTGGGGGGGGGACGACACCCAGGAGTGCCCCAACTGGTCTGGGATTGGGAACTGGGAGGGACTGGAGAGAACTGGGGAGGAGGGACTGGAGAGAACTGGGAGGGACTGGGAGGAACTGGGGACTTGAACTGGCAAGAATTAGGAAGAACTGGGAGGAATTGGGAGGAACTGGGAGTGCGAGGACAGCGAAGGAGGGGACCCAGGCGTCCGGGGGAGGACC
>NW_009954664.1:0-615 GCF_000747805.2 Chaetura pelagica
GTGCCTTGGTGCAAGGTGCAAGGGCAGCAAATGCACCACGAGTGTGCAAGGGTGCCTTGGTGCAAGGGCAATAGAGTGAATGGTGAGTGTGCAAGGGCAGCTTGGTGCAAGGTGCACAGGGAACAAACTGTGCTGTGAGTGTGCAAGGGTGCCTTGGTGCAAAGTGCAAGGGCAGCAAAATGCACCACGAGTGTGCAAGGGCAGCTCGGTGCAAGATGCAAGGGCAACAGAGTGGATGGTGAGTGTGCAAGGGCAGTGCAAGGCAGCAAAGTGCACTGTGAGTGTGCAGGGGCAAGGGCACCACAGTGCAAGGTACACAGAGAACAAAGTGAATGATGAGTGTGCAAGAGCAGTGCAAGGCAGCAGAAAGGGGCAATAAAGTGCACTGTGAGTGTGCAAGGGCAGTGCAAGGCACCAAGAAGGGGCAGCCCCGTGCAGGGTCAGTGCAAGGCCCTGTGCACAACCAGGCAGGAGCCACAGACACGTGTGTGTCCCCTGGGGACTCCCTTACACACGAGTGTGCAAGCCTGACAGACCCCTCCCTGCAAGGGGCAGGCAGGGCCCTGCACAGCTCCTTGCACACGCGTGTGCACACACACACACACACACACACGT
>NW_009954665.1:0-643 GCF_000747805.2 Chaetura pelagica
CTAAGCTGCTCTCAATCATTTATCACCAGTCTTGGCTGACTTGGGAGGTCCCAGATGACTGGAGGTTGGCCAATGTGAGGCCCATCCACAAGAAGGGCCGGGAGGAGGATCCAGGGAACTCAGACCTCAGTGCCTGGCAAGATTATGGAACAGATCATCCTGAGTGCCATCAAGCGGCATGTCGAAGACAACCAGGGGATCATGTCCAGCCAACATGGGTTTAGGAAAGCAAGGTCCTGCCTGATCAATCTCATCTCCTTCTATGACTGGGTGACCCACCTAGTGGATGAGGGGAAGGCTGTTACTGTGTTCTGCCTTGACTTCAGCAAGGCCTTTGACACAGTCTCCCACAACATCCTCCTGGAGAAGCTAGCAATCCACGGCTTCCACAGGTGCAACCCTCGCTGGGTCAAAAACTGGTTGGATGACTGGACCCAAAGAGTGATGGTGAATGGAGCTGCATCCAGCTTGCGTCCAGTAACCAGCGGTGTCCCCCAGGGACCAGTAATGGGCCCAGTCCTATTCAACATCTTTATTGGTGACCTGGATGTGGGAATTGAGTCCACCCTCAGTAAGTTCGCAGATGACACCCAGCTGCTGGGGGACTGTCAGTCTGCCAGAGAGTAGGAAGAAGCTGCAGGAG
>NW_009954666.1:0-228 GCF_000747805.2 Chaetura pelagica
ACCCTAACCCTCACCCTGACCCTAACCCTAACCCTAAGCCCTCAGCTTTTGTGTCATTGTTGTCCTGTAAAAGTTACTGTTAACAACAAAATACAATAATCAAATCTAGACAGTTATGTGGGAATTTTGCTTTTAGTGTTTGTTGAAAAGTTTTTGTGTCTTGCTTTTTTTTTGTCCGGTGTTGGTCTGGTTTTGTGGTTAGGAATTATTTTCTTCATTTGCATAATT
>NW_009954667.1:0-588 GCF_000747805.2 Chaetura pelagica
AAGGTGTGTTAATCATCTCACCTGCCCTGGCGCCTGGAAAAATCCCAATTACTAACGGTAGCTAGGCTCACAAGCAGGCTTGTGAAACTGGTACCTGGGAGGTAAGAAAACAGTTTTGATTAAAAACACAAATCATCTGAGTCGTTGAATATATTACAGCTCTTTCATGTCATAGCAACTGACACCGACATCACTGACAAGAAAACCACAAGTACTTCTAAAAGGTAAGGAGGGTAGAACGGTATAGTGAAGACTAATCATGATTATCTTTGGGAAATTTTTATTTCTTATTTTGCAGGTATATATTTTTTTAGTTCTATGAGAGTTATGTGTGAAGTAATCTTCATTATACACTTCTTGAATTCCCTTACATTTTCCCACTTAACTTAGAGAGTCTCTATGAGAATTTACTTTCTTCAGCAACTCAGTGTTGGATAGGTGTGTTCCTGGAGATGCTGATAAGAATATACTATGGTCAGCAGCAATCAATGTTCATTTTGTTGTAGTTACTTTTTGCTTTTTAAAAAAAAAAAAAAAAGGTGAGGAAGATTTTATGAGAAGACAATAGTAATGGAAATAATAAAAAGT
>NW_009954669.1:0-2312 GCF_000747805.2 Chaetura pelagica
GTGAGGGGAAGGGAAAGCAAAGGAGGAAGTGCTGGGGGGAAGGGGAAGTGGAGGGGGAATGGGGAAGTGGAGGGGAAGGGGAAGCATTGAAGGGATGGGGAAGGGGGGGGAAGAGGAAGTGGGAAGGGGAAAGGGAAGGGGAAGTGTTGGCAGAAATGTCGGGGGGGAAGTGCTGAAAGGAACAGGGAAATGTTAGGGGGAAAAGGAAGTTCCAGGGGAAATGGGAAGTGCTGGGAGGGAACAGGAAGTGCTGGGGGGGGGAAGTTACAGGGAAAAGGGAAGTGTTGGGAGGAACAGGTGTCATGGGGAAAAGTGCTGGGAGGAAGTGTAGGGGGTGGGAATAGGAAGTGTTAGAGGGAAAGGGAAGTGTGAGGGAGGAAAAGGAAGGAGTTGGGGGGAAACAGGAAGTGCCAGGGGAGGGAATGGAAAGTGCTGGGGGGAATGGAAAGTGCTGGGGCAGGTGAACAGGAAGTGCTGGGGTGGGTGAAGGAGAAGAGCCAGGGAAGTGAACAAGAAGTGCCAATGTGGGAACAGGAAGTGCTAAGGGGGTATGGGGAAGTGCTGGGGGAGTGAACAGGAAGAGCTGGATGTAAGGGGAAGTGGAAGTGGGGCTGGAGAAGGAAGTGCCTGGAGGGCAAATGGAAAGTACGGAGGGGGCGAATAGGAAGTGCTGGGGGGCAGAACAGGAAGTGCTGGTGTGAAGGAGAAGTGCTAGGGGTAAGGGAAAGTGCTGGCATGGAAGAGGAAGTGCCAGGGGGGTGGAAAAGGAAGTGCTGGGGTGAAGAGGAAGTGCCAGGGGGATGGAAGAGGAAACACCGGGGTGAAGAGGAAGTGCCGGGGGTGGAACAAGAAGCACCAAGGAGTGGAACAAGAAGCACTGGGGTGAGGAGGAAGTGCCGGGGGTGGAACAGGAAGCACCGGGGTGAAGAGGAAGTGACAGGGGTGGAACAGGAAGCACCGGGGTGAAGAGGAAGTGCTGGGGATGGAAAAGGAAGTGTTGGGGCACAGAGAAAGTGCCAGGAAGTGGAATAGGAAGCACCAAGGAGTGGAACAGGAAGCACTGGAGTGAAGAGGAAGTGCCAGGGGGGTGGAAAAGGAAGCGCTGGGGCGAAGAGGAAGTGACGGGGTGGAACAGGAAGCACCAAGGAGTGGAACAAGAAGCGCTGGGGCGAAGAGGAAGTGCCAGGAGTGGAACAGGAAGCACCGGGGTGAAGAGGAATTGCCGGGGGTGGAACAGGAAGCACCAAGGAGTGGAACAAGAAGCGCTGGGGCGAAGAGGAAGTGACGGGGTGGAACAGGAAGCACCAAGGAGTGGAACAAGAAGCGCTGGGGCGAAGAGGAAGTGCCAGGAGTGGAACAGGAAGCACCGGGGTGAAGAGGAATTGCCGGGGGTGGAACAGGAAGCACCAAGGAGTGGAACAAGAAGCGCTGGGGCGAAGAGGAAGTGCCAGGGGGTGGAACAGGAAGCAGCGGGGTGAAGAGGAAGTGCCAGGGGTGGAACAGGAAGCACCAAAGAGTGGAACAGGAAAAACCAGGGTGAAGAGGAAGAGCTTGGGGTGGAACAGGAAGTGCTGGGTGTACAGGAAGTACCAGGGGGTGGAAAAGGAAGCGCTGGGGTGCAGAGAAAGTGCCAGGGGTGGAACAGGAAGCACCAAAGAGTGGAACAGGAAAAACCAGGGTGAAGAGGAAGTGCTGGGGGTGGAACAGGAAGTGCTGGGTGTACAGGAAGTACCAGGGGGTGGAAAAGGAAGCGCTGGGGTGCAGAGAAAGTGCCAGGGGTGGAACAGGAAGCACCAAAGAGTGGAACAGGAAAAACCAGGGTGAAGAGGAAGTGCTGGGGGTGGAACAGGAAGTGCTGGGTGTACAGGAAGTACCAGGGGGTGGAAAAGGAAGCGCTGGGGCGCAGAGAAAGTGCCAGGGGTGGAACAGGAAGCACCAAAGAGTGGAACAGGAAAAACCAGGGTGAAGAGGAAGTGCTGGGGGTGGAACAGGAAGTGCTGGGTGTACAGGAAGTACCAGGGGGTGGAAAAGGAAGCGCTGGGGTGCAGAGAAAGTGCCAGGGGTGGAACAGGAAGCACCAAGGAGTGGAACAAGAAGCGCTGGGGCAAAGAGGAAGTGCCGGGGGCGGAACAGGAAGCGCGGGGGTGGGAGCAGGAAGCAGCAGGGACTCACTTGATCAGGTAGACGTCGTACTTCCCGGCCGAGCGCCCCGACTTCCTCTGCTTGAGCTTGCGGGTCCAGCCCTGGGGCAGGGTGGGGTCCTCGTACATGGGGCCCCGGTCCCGGATCACCGAGCGCCGCTGCTTGGGCGA
>NW_009954669.1:3200-6528 GCF_000747805.2 Chaetura pelagica
GGATTTGGGCTGGTTTGGGGGGAATTCAGGGAGTTTTGGGGTGATCCAGGGAGGTTGGGGGGGGTTGGAGGATTTGGGGGGAGGTTGGGGGCAATTTGGGGGGTATTTGGGGGCAATTTGGGGCATTTGGGGGCAATTTGGGGCATTTGGGGGCAATTTGGGGCATCTGGGGCAATTTAGGTGCAGTTTCAGTGCCGCGTTTTGGGGCAACTTGGGGCAATTTGGGGTGTTTGGGGCAATCCGGGGTGTTTTGGGGGCAATTTGGGATGTTTGGGGGAAATTCAGGGTAGTTCTGGGGCAACTGCAGCATTTTGGGGCAATTGAGGGGATTTTTAGGGCAATTTGGGGCACTTTAGGGCTCACGGGGACCCCCACGTTTTGGGGTAATTTGGGACATTTTGGACACAGCGTGAAAACGTCGTTTTGGGGCAATTCAGGGTGTTTTGGGGGCAATTTCAGGTATTTTGGGGCACAACGTGAGTGCCACATTTTGGGGTAAATCAGGGTATTTCAGGGGCAGCACGAGGGTTACGTTTTGGGGCAATTTGGGGTATTTTGGGGGCAATTTGGGGTATTTTGGGGCACTTTGGAGATAAACACGAGCACCAAACTTTGGGGCAATTTGGGTTATTTTGAGCGCGCCACAAGCGCTTTGTTTTGGGGCAATTTGGGGCAATTTGGGGTGTTTTGGGGGAGTCTGGGGTGTTTGGGGGAATTCAGGGCATTTCTGGGGCAATTCGGGCTGTTTTGGGGGCAATTCAGGCTGTTTTGGGGGCAATCTGAGGTACTTTGGGGCGTGAGTGTCAAACTTGGGGGCAATTCGAGGCATTTTGGGCGCAGCACGAGCGTCACGTTTGGGGCAATTCTGGGTATTTTTGGGGTAATTCAGGGTGTTTTGGGGTAAGAAAAGGGATTGAGGAGCAATTTTGGGGTGTTTGGGGGCAATTCCGGGTATTTTGGGGGCAATTTGGGGCACTTTGGGGCTCAGTGTGAGCACCAAATTTGGGGGCAATTCGGGGCGTTTTGGGCACAGTGTGAACATCACGTTTTGGAGCAACCTGGAGGATTTGGGGGCAATTCAGGGGATTTGGGGGCAATTCAGGGTGTTTTGGGGCAATTCAGGGTGTTTTGGGGCAATTTGAGGTACTCGGGGGGGGCAGGACGAGCGATGATTTTTAAGCATCATATTTTGGGGCAATTTGAGGCATTTTAGGGCAATTCGGGGAGGGTCAAGGTGCAGCATGTCGTGTTTTGGGGCAATTCAGGGTATTTTGGGGGTGATTTGGGGTATTTTGGGGGCAATTCGGGGCAGGTCAAGGTGCAGCCTGAGCCCCAAATTTGGGGGTAATTTGGGGTGTTTTGGGTACAGCTCAAGTGCTGCGTTTTGGGGCAATTTGGGGCAATTTGAGGTACTTTGGGAGGCAGCGTAAGTGGCAAATTTGGGGGGAATTTGGGGTAAATTTCAGGTGTTTTGGGGTGAATTTGGGGTGTTCCGGGTGCAGGTCAGGTGCTGCATTTTGGGGTGTTTTGGGGCATTTCAGGGCGCAGCCCGAGCCCCGGATTTGGGGGCAATTTGAGGTGTTTTGGGGCAACTCGGGGTGTTCTGGGCTCAGCGATCGCGTCGTATTTGGGGGCAATTCATGGAGTTTTGGGGTAAATTCAGGCTGGTTTGGGGCAGTTGGAGGTAGTTCAGGGAGCAGCACAAGCATCAAATTTTGGGGCGTTTTGGGGCAGCACAAATGTTACAATTTGGGGCAATTTGGGGGGTTTTGGGGCAATTTGGGGTGTTTCGGACACGGAGGTCGTGCTGCGTTTTGGGGCAATTCAGGGTGTTTTGGGGCAATTTGGGGTGTTCTGAGGTGCAGCCCGAGTCCCCTATTTTGGGGCAATTTGGGGGTGATTTGGGGTGTTTCACACACGGGGGTCGTGCTGCGTTTTGGGGCAATTCAGGGTGTTTTGGGGCAATTTGGCCTCAGCACTCGCATCGTATTTTGGGGCAGTTTGGGGAGTTTTGGGGTAAGTTCAGGCTGTTTTGGGGCAATTTGGGGGTATTTCAGGGCAGGGCGTGAGCACCAATTTTGGGGTCAATTCGAGGGGTTTTGGGCACAGCACAAACATCACATTTTGGGGCAACTTTGGGGGATTTTGGGGGCAATTTAGGGCACGTTGGGGCGCAGCCGGAGCCCCGGATTTGAGGGTAATTTGGGGTGTTTGAGGCAAATTCGGGGTGTTTTTGGGGCAATTCCGGGTGTTTGGGGGCACAGGCTGAGCCCCCAGATTTTGGGGCAATTTAGGGTGTTTTGGAGGCAGCGTCAGAGTCACGTTTGGGGGTAGTTTGAGGTGGTTTTGGGGCAACTTGGGGTGTTCCGGGCTCAGCGCTCGCACCGTGTTTGGGGGCAATTTGGGGTGTTTTAGGAAAAATTCAGGGTGTTTGGGGTAAATTCGGGGTGTATGGGGTAAATTGGGGGTGTTTTAGAAGCAATTCAGAGCGTTTGGGGGCAATTTGGGGTGTTTTGGGGTAAGTTTGGGGTGTTTTGGGGTAAATTTGGGGCGTTCCGGGATAAATTCAGGGTGTTTTGGAGCAATTTGGGGTGTTTTGGGGTAAATTCAGGGTGTTTTGGGGTAAATTCGGGGTGTTTTGGGGTAAATTCGGGGTGTTGTGGGATAAATTTGGGGCATTTTGGGATAAATTCAGGGCTTTTTGGGATAATTTTAGGGCGTTCAGGAGCAATTTTGGGTGTTTTATGATAAATTCGGGGCGTTTTGGGATAAATTCGGGGTGTTCTGGGATAAATTTGGGGTGTTCTGGGGTAAATTCGGGGTGTTTTGGAGCAATTTAGGGTGTTTTGTGATAAATTTGGGGCGTTGTGAAATAAATTTGGGGTGTTGTGAGATAAATTCAGGGCATTTTGGGATAAATTCGGGGTGTTCTGGGATAAATTTGGGGTGTTTTGGGATAAATTCAGGGTGTTTAAATCCAGGATGTTCTGGGAGAAATTCAGAGCATTTTGAGCCAAATCCAGGGTGTTTTGAGCCAAATCCAGGGTGTTTTGTGATAAATTCGGGGCGTTTTGGGATAAATTCGGGGTGTTCTGGGATAAATTCAGGGTGTTTTGAGATAAATTGGGGCATTTGGGGATAAATTTGGGGTGTTCTGGGATAAATTTGGGGTGTTCTGGGATAAATTCGGGGTGTTTAAATTCAGGATGTTCTGAGACAAAATTCAGAGTTTGGAGCCAAATCCAGGGTGTTTTGAGCCAAATCCAGGGTGTTTTGGGGCAATTTGGGGTGTGTTCTGATAAATTCAGGGTGTTCTGGGATAAATTCA
>NW_009954670.1:0-2371 GCF_000747805.2 Chaetura pelagica
GGGGTTGTCCCTAACAGGGTGCCTGGGTGCTGCCGTGCCCCCTTGGATCCCTCCAGCTGGGGTGAAGAGGCACTGGGTGCTGCCAGCTGCCTGCAAAGGGATGGGGTCTGGGTGGGCAGTTGCCCGTCCTCCTGTCTGTGTGCCCTGCTGAAGCCTCTGTCCCCGCAGATGAAGCGAGCCCTGGTGTTGGGTGCCTCAGCCCTGCTCATCCTGGCACTGAACCAGAACACCATGCGGGAGGTAGGACAGCCCCCCGGCGGGTTCCCGCGCCCCCCCCGCCCTGCTGACGGCCCTTCCCTTTCTCTCTGCTGCAGCTGGACGTTTCCCAGCTCCTCAGCAAGCCCGTGATCGTCATCCCGTCCTCAGACAACGTCACCAAGCTGCTGGGAACGCTGCTGCGGTACGGGCTGGGCCAGCAGGAGGGGCTGGGTGAGGGTGGTAGCTCTGCCTGTCCCCAGCCTGTCCCCTGCCTGCTGTGACAGCAGGGGCAGCCCCTCCTGCACAGCACCTGGTGTCTGCTGGGCTGGGGTCGAGCTGGTGCTGTGCAGAGGCCAGGGGGGCTGGGACATGAGTGTCCAGGGAGGGGTGGAATTGGATCCGGCCCTTCCTCAGGCCCTCAGCCCCACCATGGGTCCCCGGGGGACCTCAGTGGCCTTGGCCAAGATCTTAAGGATGCTCAGTAGAAATGATGCAGAGGGGCTGGTGGGCAGCACAGCAGCATCCCGGTGGGCACAGGCAGGCCAGGCTGCAGGCAAGGGGGCTCCCTGGCCCTGGGGGGGCTGTGGGGGGTCCTGCTGTGCCCGCGGGGGTGACGCTGTGCTCCCTCGGCTCACAGGGGGCTCCGGGCCACGGCGAAGATCACGTACCAGGCTGTGCTGCTGGAGAACCTGGTGCGTAGAAGCTCCTCCTCTTCCTCCTCTTCTTCTCTTTCTCCTCCTCTTCCTCCTCCTCTTCTCCCTCTTCCTCCTCCTCTCCCTACTGGTGGGTGCAGAGGGCAGTACTGTGCCCAGCCAAACCTCGCCCACCACCAGGGACACCGAGTGGCAGGAGCCAGATCCCTGAAGGCTCCTGAAGCTGCCAGTGCCTCAGTTTCCCCAGACATACGCTCTGTAGGAGTCTGTGGTCAACCTGCGGCTCCTCCACCCCTTGACACATGTGATCCGCCTGGTGCAACGGGGTCCCCCCCGGCTTTGGGCAGCACTGGGAGTTGTCCTGACTGTCAGCAATGCCGTGTCCTGCCTTGCAGGGAGTGACCCTTACTCTGTGGTCAACCTGCGGCCTGTCCCGAGGGGGTCTCTACGGGGAGTGGCAGGGGGTCATCTGCACGGGGGAGAACAGCTCGCAGGTCCAGGTACGTGCACCAGGTCGATCCAGGTGTGGGGGTGGTGCCCATGGTGGGGCCGGGAGTGGAGCAGGGGTCTTCAGTTCTCCCCTGACATCCTGGTGGTGCTGCTCCTGCAGAAGTACCTCCAGCAGCTGTGGAACACCATCCTGCTGATCGCCCTGCTCCTCTGCACCGGGGTGATGGTGCAGGCCCAGCGGCAGTCGCGGCAAGACCCGTTGGAGCGGGATGCTGAGGTGGGAACGTCTCTGCTCTGCTCCGGGCTGGGGGTCTGGCCCCTGCTGGGGTCTGAGCCTCTGCCCTGCCTTGGCAGCTGGACCTGAAGCAGCACATCCGGCGGCGGCTCTTGGCCCTGGAAACCCGGCGGTACCATCCTGGGAAAGCGCCCCGGAGCCGGGGCTGCGAGATCGATCGCTGCGCTGTCTGCTTGGACCAGTTCCACAAGAGCCAGGTAGGGGCTGGGGGCACTGGTGCTGTGCTGGGAGGCCTGGAGCCCATCCTGGTCACCCCTTGGTGTCCCTGGAGCTCCTGCCATCCCTTGGCTGCCCGGGGTGTCCCTGCCAGGGAGCCATGTGGCAGGGAGGATTGTTCCCCTCTCTGGGGGCTGCGCTTCCCCTGCCCACCTTCGCTCATATCTCCCATCCCCTTCCCTCCTGGCAGTGGCTACGGGTGCTTCCTTGCTCCCATGAATTCCACCGGGACTGCGTGGACCCGTGGCTCCTGCTGCAGCAGACCTGCCCTCTCTGCAAGCACAACATCCTGGGGGAGCACCCCACCAGGGCCCCCGCAGCTGTTGGTGTTGGGGCGAGTGCTGGAGAAGACTTGGAGACCCCCAGACTCCCTGTGCAGTGACCCGGTGTCCTTCTCCCTTCCAGGGAAGTGCTTCCCAGGGAGCTGCCCAGCCTGAGGGACACACTGTGGGGACAGAGGGAGGGAGCAGAGGGTGCTGGGCACTGGCTGCTGGAGCAGCTGTGCCCGTGACAGTGCCCGGCCCTGCAGGGAGGGGGGGATCTCGGGGCTCTCCCTGCT
>NW_009954670.1:2931-3531 GCF_000747805.2 Chaetura pelagica
CCCAGCTGCCTCTTGGGAATGGTTCCTGGCATGAGCCAACTCGAGCCGTTCCCAGGCATTGTCTGGGTGATGTGCTGTGCCAGCAGCAGCCTGGCTGTGGGTGCCTGAACTCCAGTGCCCAGGAATGTTCCCGGCCTTGCTCAGCTAAGCCGGGCAGGGACAGCTCTGCACAGCCAGGGGGTGTTTCCCCCTGCCCAGGGCTCCTTCCCTGCAGCAGGACTTCTGCTGGGGTCACCTGCCAAGGGCTAAGAGCTGTGGACACACCAGCCCAGCCTTCGGCACCTGCGGTTTGACCGCAGCCCGACAGGGAGGGACAGCGGGAGGAGCTGGGAAACCCACAGAGGCTTTAAAATGGTGCTGCACAAAAGCAACCGTGCGACATGAAAAATACAGAGTAGTGACACATACAACATATATAATGTATATATTATTATAACATAAATATACAATATTATATTTAGATACAACAATAATAACGGCAACAATAACGATCACTGTTATAATAGCTAGAACAGCATCAATAATAACGATTATAATGGGAGGAAGAGGAGACAGGAGGGGGCAGGACCAGGCGCCAGCACCGCGCGCGCAGCACCGCCC
>NW_009954670.1:3960-4355 GCF_000747805.2 Chaetura pelagica
GAAGGGCAGGCAGCCCTGTCTGTGGGCACACACCTGGGCACACACCTGGGCACACACCTGGGCACGCACCTGGGTACCCCAACATCCAGCTGCCCCCCCACGTGACTGCCCCTTGTCACGGCGGTGCCAGGCAGCCCCACCAGTGCCACCGTTCCTGCCACGTGTCCCCGGCATGTGCCGGCACCGGGATTTGCCCGCAGGATTAGTTACCCCGCAGGCCCCAGCGCTGACGTTCTTTTGGCAGGGTCTGCCCAGGGGACAGGGACTGGGTGCTGTGACATCCTGGCTCTCACTTGCCCGTGGGACAGGTCTGGGTGTGTCCCAAAAATTCCCCTGCGCCCCCAACCCTGTTGCAACCGTGGGGGTTTAATGGCAGGGGGGGGGGGGGGGGGGGG
>NW_009954670.1:5079-5950 GCF_000747805.2 Chaetura pelagica
GATGGGGATGGGAAGGGGATGGGAAGGGGATGGGGATGGGAAGGGGATGGGGATGGGAAGGGGATGGGAAGGGGATGGGGACCAGGATGGGGACAGGGACAAGGACAGGAAGAGGGACAAGAACAGGGATCGGGACAGGAATAGGGACAGGGACAGGGTCAGGGATAGGGGCAGGGGCAGGGATCGGGATCGGGGAAGGGGCAGGGACAGGGGCAGGTACAAGGACAGGAATAGGGACAGGGGCAGGGACAGGGATAGGAACAAGGACAGGAATAGGGAGAGGGGCAGGGATAGGGACAGGGACAGGGACAGGAACAGGGGAAGGGGCAGGTACAAGAACAAGAATAGGGGCAGGGACAGGGACAAGGACAGGGATAGGGGCAGGGACAGGGACAAGAACAGGAATAGGGGCAGGGACAGGGATAGGGGCAGGGATCGGGGGAGGCACCAGGACGAGGAAGGGAACAAGGGGCAAGGTGGGCACAGGGAGCAGGACTGGGACAGGGATGGAGACAGG
The DNA here is from genome assembly GCF_000747805.2 of Chaetura pelagica. Lineage (NCBI taxonomy): Eukaryota > Metazoa > Chordata > Aves > Apodiformes > Apodidae > Chaetura > Chaetura pelagica. Next base: position 5,597 of record NW_009954670.1, read on the forward strand.
CACCGGGAGCAGGACGGGAACAGGGAGAGGAAGGTGGAGAGGGACTGGGAGCAAGACGGGCTGGCAGTGAGGCAGGGAAGGGAAGTGGGACAGGGAGCAGGACGGGAACGGGGACTGGGGAAGGCTTGGAACAGGGCCGGGCAGCGGGGCAGGGACTGCACAGCAGGAGCCCAAAAGGGACCAGCAGCAGCAGGACAGGGATGGGGGATGTGTCCTCCCACAGCCCCGCTTCCCCAGGGACACGGGGGCACCAGAGGGACACGTGCCTTTGGGGACACAGCCCCGAGTGTTTGGGGACACGTGTGGCCCGGCACAGGCAGGCAGCCCCGTCTGTGGGGCCACACCCCGGCACCC
>NW_009954670.1:6103-6876 GCF_000747805.2 Chaetura pelagica
GAAGGGCAGGCAGCCCTGTCTGTGGGCACACACCTGGGCACACACCTGGGCACACACCTGGGCACGCACCTGGGTACCCCAACATCCAGCTGCCCCCCCACGTGACTGCCCCTGTCACGGCGCGTGCCAGGCAGCCCCACCAGTGCCACCGTTCCTGCCACGTGTCCCCGGCATGTGCCGGCACCGGGATTTGCCCGCAGGATTAGTTACCCCGCAGGCCCCAGCGCTGACGTTCTTTTGGCAGGGTCTGCCCATTGGAATTCCTCTGGCTCCAGAGCCAGGCTGGGAACTGTGGACGGGGTGGCTTTGGTGGAGAGGGAGCTGCTGCCAGCAGCACTGCCCCACAGGGGGGACACAGCGTGGGACTGGCGTGGTGGGACACGCGCAGGGTGTGAATGGTTCTGTGGGACGGGGATGGGTCCGTAGGATATCCATGAGTCATCCACGGTTCCACAGGGTATCCACAGGGCCATGGGACAGGCTTCATGGTGCATTTATGGTTTGAAGGGACATTCACAGGGCCATGGAACACGAGTGGCTCTGTGGCACTTGGACAACCTTCATGAGACGTCCGTGGCTGCAAGGGACGTGCGCGGTTCCATGGGACACAAATGGCTCCCTGGGACATCCATGGCTCCATGGGCCTCACATGCATCACTCCCTGGGACATCCATGGCTCCATGTGTCCCACATGGCTCCACAGGTCCCCTCGGAGGGGACCATAGGGATGGAGGAACCTGCCCCTGCTCAGGACCCCAAGTGGAGCAGGTCTG
>NW_009954670.1:8430-9650 GCF_000747805.2 Chaetura pelagica
ACTGGGCCCCAGTGACTCCCGGGACTGGACCCTGCTAAGCCCCCACAACTGGGTACCAGTGACCCCTGGCACTGGGCACCAGTGACCCCCGGGACTGGGCACCAGTGACCCCCAGCCCCACGGCACTCCTGAGCCCCTGGGACTGGGTACCAGTGACCCCCAGGACCGGGCACTGGTGAGTCCCTGGGACTGGGTACCATTGAGCCCTGGGACTGGGTACCTATGAGCCCTCGGGACTGGGCACTGCTGAGCCCCCAGGACTGGGTACCATTGAGCCCTGGGACTGGGCACTGGTGAGCCCCAGGACTGGGTACCATTGACCCCTGGAATGGATACCAGTGACACCTGGGACTGGGTACCAGCAACCCCCAGGACTGGGCACTGGACTGGGTACCAATGACCCCTGGAATGGATTCCAGTGACTCTCAGGACTGGGCACCACTGAGCCCCCAGGACTGGGTACCAGTGACCCCCAGGACTGGGCACAAATGAGCTCCCAGCTCTGGGCACCCACCAGCCCCCCACCCCTGTCTAGCTCTTCCTGGCAGTGGCCAGGAAATCTCTGAGGGCTGAGGTTGCCCATCTGGACTGGCTGGGGGCCACCTGCAGGGTAGCTGTGCCACCAAGGTCCCCCTCACCTCACGTTGCCCCTCGGGTTCCACCGCTGGGGTGACACTTTTATCTTATCGGTGCCTTTTCGACCCAGGCAAACTCCAGGGGCGATGACCTGGGGGGGCAGGTCGGGGTCCGGGGTCCGGAGTCAAAACCCTCCCGGTGCCCAGGCGAGCTGCCAGCCCCGGGCTCTGCTCTGCCTGAAGAAGCTAATCCCGGGTTTAATTACACCTAAATTCAGAGGGAGATAATCTAATCAGGCTCATTAAGGGGAGGGCCCGGCCTGGTACGGAGATTTGGGGCCTAGCCTGGCTGGGGGGCGAGCGGGGCCACGTGCTGAGGGTGCCCCAACCCCCCCATCCTGCTGCCCACCAGGGGCTGTCACCAGAGCCAGGGGACACACAGTGACAGGCTCCGTTCCAAAGGATGCCACCGGTGATGGCAGAGGGGACAGTGGTCTGCCTGGTCCCCGCGGGGTGAGGGTGGCTGGGGGGACCCTCCCTGGGGGGACCCAGGTGGGTGGCAGCCCCGCTCACCCCTTGCACAAGGCTTGGGGACACGGGTGCTTGGGGGCCGGCCTGGGGACAGGCCTGAGCCACTCTGGGGAC
>NW_009954670.1:9664-11587 GCF_000747805.2 Chaetura pelagica
GGGGACAGCCGTGAGCCACTCTGGGGACAGTCCTGAGCCACTCTGGGGACAGTCCTGTGCCAGCCCGGGGACAGTCCTGTGCCAGCCTGGGGACAGTCCTGTGCTGGCCCGGGGACAGCCCTGAGCCAGCCTGGGGACAGTCCTGTGCCGGCCCGGGGACAGCCCTGTGCCAGCCTCTTGTCGTGGCTGCACGTGATACTTGGGATGTCCCTTCTTTCCTGGGACAGTTCTAGTCCTGGGTGGGACTTTTTTTTCGGGGAGGGAAGATGGGACAGGGAGGGGACAAACCTCCAGTCTTGGGGAGCCCTCCAGGACAGTCCCTTTCCCCCCCCCAGTTTCGGCAGAACCTGCAGGATGTGCTGCCCTCCCTGCCCTCCCAGGACGACCATTTCCTCCTGAAATGGCTTCGAGGTAACCGCGGGGGTGAGGGACACACAGGGGGCGGGGGGGCTGGAAGGCTCCAGGGGTGGTTGCAGACACGGGTGGGCCCCCCGGGCTGACGCTGAGCTCTCTTGCAGCGCGTGGCTTCGACCTGCCCAAGTCGGAGGCGATGCTGCGCAAGGTGAGAGGACACCTCCAGCTCCCAGGTGCCTCCTGGGGGTGGGACGCCATGGCATGAGCCACCACCCCAGCCCCTTTCCCCCTCCTTGGGGGTGACCTGCCCATGGGGTGCCCCCAAAACCCCTCACCCTGGCTCCGTGCCCCCCTCGCAGCACGTCGAGGTCCGGAAGCACATGGATGCCGACAACATCATCGCCTGGCAAGCCCCCGAGGTGGGTGTCCTTGGATGGGACTGTCCCCATCCATCCCCCCACCCTGGGGGGCTGTGCTGTGTCCCCCCCTGCCAAAAAGGTGATCGGGAAGTACATGCCGGGGGGGCTGTGGGGGTACGACCGGGAGGGCAGCCCCATCTGGTACGAGATCATCGGGCCGCTGGACGCCAAGGGGCTGCTCTTCTCCGCCTCCAAGCAGGACCTCATCAAGAACAAGTTCCGTGACTGCGAGGTGCTGCGCCAGGAGTGCCAGCAGCAGAGCCAGAAGGTGGGCTCCCACCTGCCCGTGGCCCACTGGACCCACCAGCTCATGTCCTCACTCTCCCCACCAATCCTCATCTCCACCACCTCCTGTCCATCCCCACCAGCCCATGTCTCCACTGTCCCCACCAGCCCCCTAAGTCCATGTCTCGTCCATCTCCACCACCTCCTGTCCTCTGCAGCCCCTTAAGTCCCAATCCTGGCAGTCCCCACACCCACTGTCCTCAGCCCCACAAGTTCATGTCCTGTCCATCCCCCCAGCCCACGTCCCCGAGCCTGTGTCCCTGTCCCAGCACCCACACCAGTGATGCCCCTTCTCCGACACTTGGGAGGAGGCTCTGGCCAGGGGGGACCAGCCCATTGGGGACCACCCTGTCCCCAGGGCTGGCCAGAAGCCCCCTCCCACGGGTCCCTGCAGGGGCCGGGTGCTGCCTGACCCTCCCGCCGTCCTCCTGTCCCAGTTGGGCAAGCACATTGAGATGGTGATGATGATCTATGACTGCGAGGGCCTGGGCTTGAAGCACCTCTGGAAACCTGCTGTGGACACCTACGGGGAGGTGAGGAGGCAGTGACCACAGCTGTCCCTGTCCCACGGCCGGGACACGGTGACGCAGGGATCTGGGCTGACTCATGGCCCCGAGAGATGACACAAGAGGCTCCCCCTGACATTTTGGGGTGGGGGTCCCAGCCTGCACCGTGCTCTGCTCCCCCCTGCCCTGGTGGGTATGTGGGATGGGGGTGACCTGAAGCTCTCACCCCCCGTCCTGCAGATCCTGTCCATGTTTGAGGAGAATTACCCCGAGTCCCTCAAACGCCTGTTCATCGTGAAGGGTGAGCTCAGCCCCGGGGCCCCCCTCCCCCCAGCTGGGTGCTGAACCCCCCCCACACA
>NW_009954670.1:11611-12999 GCF_000747805.2 Chaetura pelagica
CTTCCCCGTAGCCTACAACCTCGTCAAGCACTTCCTGAGCGAGGACACCCGCAAGAAGGTCGTGGTCCTGGGATGTGAGTCCTGAGCCCCTCTGCTTTCACCCCACCTGGGGGTGATCCCCCAATCTTGGGAGGGGTGTTCCCTGGCTGGACTGGGGGTCCCGGCAGGGGTCCCAGTCCCCTCCCAAGCCCACTGTCCTCCACCCCACCAGCCAACTGGAAGGAGGTCCTGCAGCAGTACATTGACCCCGAGCAGATCCCGGTGGAGTACGGGGGCACCATGACCGACCCCGACGGGAACCCCAAGTGCCCCAGCAAGGTTGGGGAGTCCCCCACCCTGGGCTCCTTGGGGGGAGGGGGGGGGCACACAGGTAGAGCTGTACCCATCCCCCTGTCCCATCTCCATCACCTTCCAGATCAACTACGGAGGGGACGTGCCGCAGAGCTACTACGTGCGGGACCAGCTGGCGCAGCAGTACGAGCACACGGTGGTGGTGAATCGCGGCTCGTCCCACCAGGTGGAGCACGAGATCCTCTTCCCGGGCTGCGTCCTCAGGTGGGCGGGGGCTCGGCAGGGACACACACACAGGTACACACACACAGACACACAGATACAGACACACACAGACACAGACAGACACAGAGACACAGACACACAGATACAGACACACACAGATACAGACACACAGAGATACAGACACACAGAGATACAGACACACAGAGATACAGACACACAGAGATACAGACACACAGAGATACAGACACACAGATACAGAGACACAGACACGCACAGAGACAGACACACAGAGATACAGAGACACAGACACAGACACACAGACACAGACACACAGACACAGACACCCAGACACAGAGACACAGACACACAGACACAGACACACAGACACAGACACACAGACACAGACACACAGACACGCACAGAGACACACGCACAGACACAGACACACAGAGATACGCACACAGACACAGGCACAGACACACACACACAGGCACACACACAGACAGACAGACACACGGATACACACACAGATACACAGACACACACACACAGACACACGCACGTCACTGGGTGTCCCTCATCCCACCGCGGGCTCTTCCAGGTGGCAGTTCAGGTCCGAGGGAGCCGACGTGGGTTTCGGGATCTACCTGAAGACCAAGGTGGGGGAGCGGCAGCGCGCGGGCGACATGGCCGAGGTCTATCCCAACCAGCGCTACAACGCGCACCTGGTGCCCGAGGACGGCTCCCTCACCTGCGCCACACCTGGCATCTGTGAGAGCCCGGGGGGGCCCTGAGGGTGCTGGGGGGTCCTGGAGGGAGAAGTGACCAGGGGGAACCCACCCTATGATCACTGTGTCCCCAACCCTGCAGTC
>NW_009954670.1:13290-14578 GCF_000747805.2 Chaetura pelagica
CGGCCCCGCGGCCCCGAGAGCCCCCCCAGCAACCGCTACGCCGGGGACTGGAGCATCTGCCCCCACCCCCTGCCCCTGCTGCCCGGGGGCACCGGCCATGGGGAGGGGGCTGCAGGGGACAGAGGGGAAGGGTCCCCCCCTCCAGGGACCCTCTTGGTGGCCGAGCTGGGCGAGGAGCCTGAGGGGCCCTTCGGGTCCTGCCTCAACCTGAAGGACTTTGATGCCCTGATCCTGGACCTGGAGAGGGAGCTGAGCCAGCAGATCAATGTCTGCCTGTGAGGGGACAGCCTGGGGACACCTGGGCCTGGGGATGTCACCTGGGCTGGGGCATCATCTGGGCCTGGGGACATCACCTGGGCCTGGGGATGTCACCTGGGCCTGGGGATGTCACCTGGGCTGGGGATGTCACCTGGACCTGGGGTATCACCTGGGCTGGGGACACCTGGGCCTGGGGCATCACCTGGGCTGGGGATGTCACCTGGGCTGGGGCATCACCTGGGCCTGGGGATGTCACCTGGGCTGGGGATGTCACCTGGGCCTGGAGACGTCACCTGGGCTGGGGCATCACCAGTGCCCAGGACACCACCAGCATGAGGACACTGCCCGGCACCAGTGACACCAGCAGGGCTGGGGACAAGCCCAGTGCCAGGGGCAAGGCCAGCACGGGGGACACTGGGTGCTGGGGACACCACCCATGCCAGGGACACCAGCAGCACTGGGGACAAGCACTGACCCTGGTGGCAGAGCCACTGGTGACAGTGACACTGGTGACAAAGGTCATGTCCAGGAACTGCTGCCAGCACCAGTACCAGTCATGGTGACAATACCAGTACTGGTGACAGTGCTGATACTGGTGACAGTGACAACACTAGGAACTGCTGCTGATACCAGTGCCAGTGCTGGTCCCAGTGCCACCAGTGCTGATGCTAGTGCTGGTCCCAGTGCCCCCGGTGCCACCAGTGCTGATGCTGGTGTCAATCCCAGTGCCAGTCCCAGTTCCACTTCCACCAGTGCTGATTCTGGTGCCACCCCCAGTGCCACCAGCGCCAATCCCACCACCAGTGCCAATCCCAGTGCCACCAGTGCCTATCTTGGTGCCAATCCCAGTGCCCCCAGTAGCACTTGCCTCTTGTTGCTTCCATTTGCACAGCGCTGAGGAGCCTGGGGGGGATGTTTTTGAGGGGGCTCCCCCAAAACAGCCCCTCCCCCCCCAAAACCAGTACCCTCCCCCAACAACCCAGTACCCCCCCAAAAACCAGTATTAAACCCCAGACAAGGGTCCATGACC
>NW_009954670.1:15209-18635 GCF_000747805.2 Chaetura pelagica
CACACCCTTTGGGGACACTTTGGGGACACTTTGGGGACCCAAAATGATGGCACAGGACGGGGGGGGTGTTGGGCACCTGGTGCTTTATTGCAGGGGACACACCCAGTTGTCCCCTGGGCTGGGTGGGTGGCACCCAAAGCCACCCCCTTGGGTACCTCCCTGTGCTGGGGACACACCCTCTGGGGACATTTTGGGGACATTTTGGGGACCTTGAGTCCCTAGACAGAGATGGAGCCGTCCCGGAAGTCGGTCCTGCCGATGAGGGCGTTGACAAGGACAGGGTGGCCCTGGTGACAAAGGTCCTGGGCAGCCCTCAGTGTGGCCTCCAGCTGCTCCTTGTCCTCACGTCCCACCACGAAGCCTTTGCCCCCCAGGGCCTGGGCCACCAGGTGATAATCTGGGGAGGGGACAGGAGAGGTGGCCTTGTCACCTCCAGGGCAAGGGTGTGATAGTGGGTGACAAGAGGGACAAGCAGGGGTGGGGGTACCAGGGTGACCTGGGGGCACCAGGCATGGCCTGATCCTCCCAAAGGTGACACAGGGTCACCACCCCTAGTCCAACTGTCCCTGGAGGTGACATGGCCATGGGACAGCTCCTGGAGGTCCCCAAAGGCAGGTGATGCCACCAGGTGTGGCCTGGTGCTCCTCAGAGTGACACTGTGACACCTGGCACAGCTCAATCTACCCCAGGGTGACACGAGGCCACCAGGGATGGACTGACCCACCCTAAGGTGACACGAGGCCACCAGGCATGGATTGTCCCCCCCTGGGATGACCCAGGGTCACCCAGATGTCCCCAGGTCTGGGGACACTGCTCACCCAGGTACTGGAGCCCACAGGCCACGTTGCTGCCCAGCAAGGCCACCTGCTCCCGGGCAATCTGGCTCCAACAGGCATCATTTCCCACCAGGGCAATGACAGGCACCTGCAGGGGACACGGGACAGGGCCACCCCACCCCGGTGACACCCCTGGTGACACCCTGGGGAGGGTGACAAACCCTCGGGTGCCCCCTCAGCCCAAGCGACTCGTCCCACCTTGTGCCGCACGAAGGTGTCAAACTCCATCAGGCTGTAGCCCAGGGACCCGTCCCCGTACAGCACCCACACCTGGCACCAAGGGGGTGACAAAGGCCATCAGGGTGGCCCTGGTCCCCAAGAGGCCACCACCAGGTCCCCAAGGGGCCACCACGTACCTCTGCCTCGGGCCTGCAGAGTTTGGCTCCCAGGGCGAAGCCGCCGCCTGCGCCCAACGTCCCAAAAGCTCCTGGGGGGACAAAAGCCACCCAGGGTCACCAGGGACTCTGTGTGTGTCCCCAAGGGACCCAGGGTGACCCGGAGGGGACATTACCAGGGTCCAGCCAGGCCAGGGGACGGCGGGGACGGACGATGTAGGCAGCAGTGCCCACAAAGTCCCCCCCATCAGCCACCAGGAGGCTCTGGGGGGGCAGGAGCGAGTCCGCTCCTGGGGGGACAAAAGCCACCCAGGGTCACCAGGGACTCTGTGTGTGTCCCCAAGGGACCCAGGGTGACCCGGAGGGGACATTACCAGGGTCCAGCCAGGCCAGGGGACGGCGGGGACGGACGATGTAGGCAGCAGTGCCCACAAAGTCCCCCCCATCAGCCACCAGGAGGCTCTGGGGGGGCAGGAGCGAGTCCAACACACAGGGTGACAGCTGGGGAGGGTCCCCAGCCCAAAGGGGCTTTGCCGGGGTCTCACAGGGACACCGGGATGAGCTGGGATTAGCAGGACAAGGCAGCACTAAGCCTGGTTTGGGTGGGGCCATAGGGAGATCTGGGATGGGGTTCTGGTGGCACTGGGGACAGCTCTGGCCAGCCCCCCCCGCCTCAGCACTGTCCCCCACACACCCTGTACCTCTACGGGGCACCAGGAGAACCTCCAGCCCCACACTGACCTCTGGGGACACTGAGGGACACTGCTGACCTGGGGGGCTGTCCCCCATCCACTGTGAACCCTGGCTCTGGGGACAGCCCTGGAGCCACCACCCTGCCCCATGGTCCTAATAAACCATTTCAAGCTTGACCTGCTGGGTGGTGGTTGGGTGCCAGAGGTGGTGGGACCCATCACCACGTCCGTTCCTGGGAGGGGACACATGGGTCTAGCTGGGATCTCCAGCCTGGTCAGGGAGTACCTGCACACTGAGCAGCCTTGGTTGCCTCAGGTCCTAGCTGGAAACCCTCCATCCCTCCACAGCCACTGTCCATCCACCTCCTGGGACATCCTGGGGACTGTCCCCGAGGAGCTGCTGCCATGTCCAACATCTTCAATAGTACCTCCAGGGACCCAGACCACCCCAGCCAGGAGCCAGCAGCTCCAGCACCACAGTCTAGGTCTGTGCCACCACGCCTGGCACGTCCCTCCAGCAGGAGATGTGGTGGCACCTCCCCAGCCTGCACTGGCCTCCACGTGGTACCAACCAGGAGAAGCTTAAGAGGGGGAAAAAACCCATCTTTTACTGGGGAGGAAGATGGTCACGCCGGGTCCTGCACCAGGCTGTGGTGGTCAGGACCCACCTCTGGCTCCCTGGGGACCAGGGCCCTCACCACACTCTGCAGCTCAGCATAGAAGGGGGGCTGTTCCCTCCGCCGCTGTCCCCGCTGTCCCCTGCCCGGGCGCCAGGTGCCCAGGGCCAGCCCCAGCAGACCCCCCAGCAGCGTGGCTGCCACCAGGGTGCTGCCCACCAGGACCAGCCCAGCCAGCAGGAACCTCTTCTCCAGGTGGCACGGTGCTGGGGACAGCAAAGACACCACGCTGGGAGGTCAGGGGTGGCTTTGGGGCCGTGGGGGGCGTGGTTGGGGTTGTCCACTCACCTTCGTCCCATGGCACCTTCTCCTTCTGCACCAGCAATGGTCCGACTGTCTCCCAGTGGAGTGTCCCCTCTCCTGGGAAGCCTGCAGGAGGACATGGGGCAGCCTGTCCTAGCCCCAGGACACCCCCAAGAGCACATGGGGCTACCACAGCCTGGCTCTGGTACCTGGCAGTTCCATAGGGAGGGTGTCACCAGGGGGACAGGCAGTGGCACAGCAGTGGCACAGGGTGCTCCGTGCCACAAGGTCTGTGTTGTGCCAGCTGGGAGAAGACAGAATGGTGGGGAGGGATCCAGGGGTCACCAGCCTTTACCCTAAGACCCATATGGTGCCAATGCCAGCAGGTCCCTCCAGCCCTGCTGAGCTCCTGGCCATCCCAGAGGAGATGTCCCCCAGGGAACAGTTTATCTGCACCAGGAGGGAGCCAGGGCCTGTGGTGATGCCACCTGGCTACCACAAGAGGTAACATCCAGACCATGATATGGTGGCTCCTTGGCCCAGTGGCTTCTTTTCCCAAAGCCCCCAGGGGTGCTGGGGTGGCTGAGCTCACCTGCCCGTGGCTTGGCTGTAGAAGCAGGACCTGGCTCCGTGTCGCTTGGGC
>NW_009954670.1:18657-27840 GCF_000747805.2 Chaetura pelagica
CCCTGTGCCACCAGCAGGCAGTGCACATAGACCTGCTGAAACACCAGGCAGGAGGTGCCACCACCACATCCTTCCTCAGGGACCCCGCTCTCCTCTGTGGGGTTGGACCACCCCAGTGAGGAGCAGGGTGTCCTAGGAGAGACACTGGGAGCTCCAGGTCATCCCCAGTAGGATTTCTGTCCCACCACCAAGGGCATCACCCCAACCTCACCTCCTCCTGGGGTTCTTCCTCCAGCACGGGGGCTGGGATGGAGAGCTGGAGGACAGACCCCCCTCTCTGGTGCTGGATGGACACAGTCCCCAGCTCCTGCCCCTGCAAGCACCTGAGGCAGGAGAACACCATGGGGACACTGCCAGGCTGACTCCAGGCCCTCAACATCCCTCCCCATTAGGAGGTCTTGCAGGACCTCAGGGTGCCTGGAGCAGCAGCCCCCACCTCCTGCCCCACAGGCACTGACCCCTGGGTGTTCACCACGATGAAGACCCTCCTGGAGTGTCCCAGGTGCTCTGAGCTGCTCCCATAGCACTGGTCCACAGAGATCTTCTGGGAGATGCCAGAACCAAAACCAACCCTGGCCTCCAGGTGGATGATGGAGCCAGGGCTGACCACCAGCGGCTTCTTCATGGCACTGGGGTCCTCTGGAAGGGAGGCTGGGTTCAGTGGAACATCCCCAAGCCCACGCCACCACAGATAGGGACATCAGAGAGGACCCAGACCACCACCCATAGGTGTCTTACCCCTACCCCTGTGAGACAGGTGCCTCCCTGCAGCTCCAGAGTCCACCCCTGTCCCTGGAAGCCAAGGGCTGTCCCAGCTCTTCCACCCTGGTCCAGGTTCCCTGCCTGCTCTCCAGAGCTCCAGCACCCTCCTGGTGCCTCCCATGGAACCAGGCAGGAGGAGCCACCACCCCCAAATCCCATCACGGTGTCAGGCACAGGGTTGGGAGCATCTCAGAGCACCACCTGCACCCTCAGTTAGGCTGGGAAGGAAGGTCCTGCAGGAGTGGCCACCTTCTGGTGAGCCCTAGTGCTGAGGCCAGACAGGAGAAAGCATTGGGAGCTGCTGGTCAAACATAGGGGTCTTGGCTGGACACATCATGTGGTCTCATCCCCCAAAGGTGGCACCTAACAGAACACTCACCATCCAGGAGCCTCAAGGTGAAGTTCATGACAGGCTCTTCAAAGTGGCTGTGAGCAGGAGTCCCACCAGGCAGGCTGGCAGCAGCAAGCACTGGGGCCACAGCCCCTGTCCCCATCCCCAAAGACACCACTGGGGCCACCACCGTGTGGCTGGAAGATGCTGGAGCCATGGTGGTTCCTGCAGCAAGGGGAGGGTTCAGCCAGAGGGGCTGAGGCTGCAGCAGCTGGAGCAGCAGGTCCCAGGCACAACGAGGACATCCAGGTCCTCTGGTGTCCCTGGGACTCATGGAGGGCAGGTGGCAGCAGCACAAAGGAGGGGAGAGTATCCAGGAGGTCAACAGGGTTCAGACACATCAGGGGGACTCCTCCATCCCCACCTCCTCCAGCCAGGCCTCTTGGAGCCTGGGACCACTGTAGTCACTGTGGTGGTGGGTGCTGCAGGAGGTGGAGCTCCACAAGGGTCTCCACAGCCCCCCCACGTGCAAAGGTGTGAGAGCTGGGGAGACTTCATGGGGTGGTCCCACCTGGTTGTCCCACACATAGTCCTAGGCCCACCACAGTTTTGACCCCACCTCAGCACCAGGCACACCTGGGAGCAGATGGGCTGCACCAAGAGGGTTCCCCAGTACCATGACCCTGGCCAAAGCTGGGGACAGACCAGGAGCTGCCCCTGGGATGGGAGACCATTGCCAGCAGCCAGGTGCCCCACCAGTGGCCCTAGTCCCCTCACCCAAACCAGGTCCTGCTGCAACCTGAGGGCAGAAGGAGCCTTTGCCCCAACCACATGTCCCCAGAGCTCAGGGTCACCTTACAAAGCCTCCTCTTCCCAAAAACAACAGATCAAGGGGGACGTAAGGAACCAGCACTGGGCAAAACCAAGGGGCACCCACCACCCTCCTGCACCCAGGTGTGGAGTCCACCACCCACCTCCCCCAGTGTAACCAGTGAGGGGAACTGCCACAAGGTTCCAGTCCCACTCACCTGCCACCTCCAGCACAGCCCCACACACCAGGACCCACCAGCACAGCCCCATCCTCAACCAGCCCAAGTTCCACCACCTGGGGACCTTTAAAGCTCAGGGCCAGGTGCCAACAAGCCCCAGCTGGTGCTGATGGGGCTGGGCTTCACTTTCTCTGCAGCCAATTGGCCCTCCCAAGTGTGGGGCTGGACCCACACCCCATGCCACCCCACCCAAGGTTGTGCACCCATCGGTTCGTCCCTGTTCTATCACACAGTCTGGGTCCTATGGATGTTCCTGGTCCTACCTGATGATCCTACACATGCTCATAGGCCCACCACTGTTTGGATCCCACCACTCAGGCATGGCCCAATGTGTGATCCTGGTCCCATCACACAGTTCTGGTCCCCAGGGCACCACCCGTGTCCCACTGTGGTCCTGCTTGCAGCTCCTGCCCCACCACATGATCCTGGACCCATAGTCCCACCTTGGTCCAATTATTGAGAAGAAACACCCATAGGAGGAGGCTGCTGGTCCATGGAGCTTCAACAGGAGAACTTCCTTGCCACCCTCTGGCCCCAGGCAGCTACAGAGCTGCTGCTCCCACCCCAGAACCTGCTGCTGGCCACTCTCCAGGACAGGCAGGATGGTAAGGGACAGCAGTTTAGTCACAGCCAGGCCAGAGACTTGGTGAAGTGCATGTGTCCCTGGCTCCTGCCTGTCTCAGGTGGCCCCAAAATCCTGTCACAGCCCTCTCTGTGGGGGTTACTCTGGTGGCCTGGGCACAGAGGGACACAGAGCATGTCTCCATGGGGATGTCATCCTAGGTGGGCTGTGCAGCTCACCCCCTGCCTCCATCCTCCCATCTGCAACCAGTGGCCAAGGTGGGATTTGGCACCTGCTCCCAGCAGGAGACCACAGCATGTCCTGGCAGACACTTGTGGACCTCAGGGAGATGTCCCAACCTCCGTGTCCCCAGTACCCATCCCAGCGCCTGTGGGCAGCATCACACACAGTTGAGTTGGTGGCCCCAGTGGTGGCTCCAGACTGGCCATTAGAGCATGAGTCCACCCTGAGACCACTGGTGTTGCAGCTGGAGAAACTGGAGAACCCACCAGCCACACAACTGGGACCTTCTGGCATGAGTGAGTTGTGTCACCCGTGTTGGCTGCCCCATGACCCCGTGTTGGTCTGTCCAGACCTTCCTGGTGGCATCAGCTCACCACCAGCACCTGGCAGCAGAGCAGGGTGGCTCTGCGGGGACCCAACGGGGACGGACCAGATGGATCCAGGTGCCCAACTCACCCTGGGGGTCTTGTTGTTCCTCAGGGGCTGATGGGAGAGCAGAGCCAGGGAGGTCCCTGTGCCCCAACCCCAGAGAAGGAGGAGGTGGTTGGTGACCAGTTGGACAACCCTCATATGGAAACCTGCCCAGCCCACGGTGCTCTTACAAAAGTAGAATTGCTCTTTTATTCCCAGAGTTCCCGCGGGGAGCGGCGCTGGGCGGGGGTCGTGCCGGGGGCTCGGCCCTGGGTGCCACCTCCAGGCCTGGCCAGGGCCACTCTTGGCAGGACACGGTGTTGCCGGTGTCATCCAGCCCAACCAGGACACCCAGGATTGTCCCCACCATCATCACTGGGACGGTGGCCACCGGCCCCTGCTCCCCCATCTCCTCCCCACTCTCCCTCCCACCCCAGTTCTCACCAGATCCAATGGACCTCCTGGAATGGTCCCTGCAGGTGCCAGGGCCATGGGACCCTCCAACTGGGATGGTGGGGGGTTGGGAGGGGACCTGCTGCACCAACACCCCTCACCCATGGGGACCAGGGCTCCTGTGGTGGGTTTTCCATCCTCCAAACCCAACTGGGGATGTCATGGTGTCTTTTGGCCTGCTCCAGGTGGCCACAGACTGACACCCATAGGTGGGCTGAGAAAGTGCTGCACTCGTCACACCCTTGAGTGGGGACAGGTGTGGTGGGCCCCAACACGCAGCCCCAAAGCCAGGGTGGGAGGGGGGAACCCAGGAGCCCTGGGGGTCCCCACTCACAGGTCTTCCCATCCCTCAGGGGGCTACTGCCCACCTGGGTGACGGGGACCCACACCCCTGCCCGCCTCGTGGTGCGTCTCCAGCCATGTGGGGATGGATGTCCTGCTCCTGCTGTGACTACGCAGGGGCTGATGGGAGAGCAGAGCCAGGGAGGTCCCTGTGCCCCAACCCCAGAGAAGGAGGAGGTGGTTGGTGACCAGTTGGACAACCCTCATATGGAAACCTGCCCAGCCCACGGTGCTCTTACAAAAGTAGAATTGCTCTTTTATTCCCAGAGTTCCCGCGGGGAGCGGCGCTGGGCGGGGGTCGTGCCGGGGGCTCGGCCCTGGGTGCCCCCGCCAGGCCTGGCCAGGGCCACTCTTGGCAGGACACGGTGTTGCCGGTGTCATCCAGCCCAACCAGGACACCCAGGATTGTCCCCACCATCATCACTGGGACGGTGGCCACCGGCCCCTGCTCCCCCATCTCCTCCCCACTCTCCCTCCCACCCCAGTTCTCACCAGATCCAATGGACCTCCTGGAATGGTCCCTGCAGGTGCCAGGGCCATGGGACCCTCCAACTGGGATGGTGGGGGGTTGGGAGGGGACCTGCTGCACCAACACCCCTCACCCATGGGGACCAGGGCTCCTGTGGTGGGTTTTCCATCCTCCAAACCCAACTGGGGATGTCATGGTGTCTTTTGGCCTGCTCCAGGTGGCCACAGACTGACACCCATAGGTGGGCTGAGAAAGTGCTGCACTCGTCACACCCTTGAGTGGGGACAGGTGTGGTGGGCCCCAACACGCAGCCCCAAAGCCAGGGTGGGAGGGGGGAACCCAGGAGCCCTGGGGGTCCCCACTCACAGGTCTTCCCATCCCTCAGGGGGCTACTGCCCACCTGGGTGAGGGGGACCCACACCCCTGCCCGCCTCGTGGTGCGTCTCCAGCCATGTGGGGATGGATGTCCTGCTCCTGCTGTGACGAGGCCACATCCACCATGGATATGTCCTCCAGCCTTTCTGTGGGAAGGATCCAGCTGGGAATATCCCACCTCCCAGTCCTCGACTCCAGGGGCGGGGGCAGAGGTCCTGCTCCCCTGCTGGTGGGTGGTAGCCCAAGTGGGGGCTCGGCAGGATGGGGACACCGTGTTCCTGTGGAGCCTCCAGCTGCTTTGGCTCATGTCCAACCAAAAGCCACCACCAGTAAGAAGTGAAAGCACCTGGTTCCTGCCCTGGGAGAGCAGCGTGTCCACCATCTCCTACCACTTCAGGAAGTCCCGCACGTGGCTCCACAGCTTGGTGATCCAGAGGTTGACCCCCAGGTCGGTCAGGTACTGGATTTCAGGTGTCAGCATCTTGCGGCACAGCTTCCGGTGCTTCTTGTTGATCTTCTTCTTCAAATTGTAGCCCAGGATGGACTTCTCCCCCAGCGGCTGCCAGGGTTGCATGGAGGACTCTTGGATGGCGCTGGCGTCCACAGGGCGTCCCCCATCGATGCAGATGCTCTTCATCTTCTCGTTCTCCCTCTGCAGCTCAGCCACGTCCTTGGCCATCCGCTCCCTCCCGTAGGCCTCCACCTTCCGCCAGAAGGTCGCGTTGAAGTAGCGGTAGAGCTTGGCGTCGATGAGGTTCCAGGAGGTGGCCTTCTCGTAGAGCTCAGGTGTCAGGCGGGAGACGGTGGAACCCTTCCGGGCGTTGAGCTTGAAGTAGAGGATGTCCTCCAGCTGCCAGCACAGCAGGTCCTTCAGCAGCACCAGGGACTCGTCAAAGTACTCGAGCAACATGATGAGGTGGAAACGCTGGTCTATCTCCTGGATGTGCTCGTCCACCTGAGGACTGTTGGCGTTCATGTTGTTATCGTAGCCCAAGTCAAAGAAGAGGAGGTTTTGGAGGTAGTGAGCGTTGAACCCGTTGGGGTCGTAGTAGTGCCAGGGGTCCCAGAGGAACTCAGCCAGCTTGTCCTCCCCCGGCAGCTTCCAGGTGAGGGGGATGACGCGCCCGAAGTAGTGGAAAGAGGACTCGAAGAGGTAGGCCGGGTCCCTCAGCACCGT
This sequence comes from Chaetura pelagica, assembly GCF_000747805.2. NCBI lineage: Eukaryota > Metazoa > Chordata > Aves > Apodiformes > Apodidae > Chaetura > Chaetura pelagica. The sequence goes on from NW_009954670.1 coordinate 24,832, forward strand.
CACGAAGGTGGCGTCGGGCGGCAGGAGCTTGCGGACCTCGTGGTACTGGAAGCGCATGTGGTTGCAGATGATGTTGAAGCAGGCGCCGGGCCGGTAGTGCCGCACCTGGCTGCGCTCGAAGTACGACGGGTAGTAGAAGTCGTTGCGGCCGTTGGGGAAGGCGAACTTCAAGCCGTGCTTCTCGCCGAAGCGGAAGAGGATGTTGAGGATGGTGCTGCTGGCCGTCTTGTGGGTCTTCATGAACATGACGTTCAGCTTGGGCAGGCAGCTCCCTCCCGAGGGGCCACCCGTGCCGTTGGTCGCTGCCGGCACCCGGCCGGGCGCTGGGCTGGAGGAGCAGGAGGAGGCGACGGGGATCCTGGCGGGAGGAGAGGTGGGAGGACACAGTGAGGGCAGCTCACCCAGCACAGCCCGGCCACCAGGAAGGCTTGGCTGTTTCTTTTACTGGAGGAGCTGGACCTGGGAATGGGTGCTGGACCTGGGGAATAGGTGCTGGGTCTGGGGACAACTGCTGGGCCTGGAGATGGGAACTGGATCTGGGGAAACGTGCTGGGCCTGGGAATGGGTGCTGGACCTCGGGACAGGTTGTCACCCTGGGAATGGGTTCTTGCACCCAGCACCCCCCAGGCTCCCCAGCAGAGACAAACCCCATTTTGGGCAGACCCCTTTTGCCCTCTGTGGGACCAGGGCACCCACCCAGCAGGAGCCCCTCAGCAAGCGGGGCAGAGCCCACTGCCCCCTGTGATCCCCTGCCCTCAGGTGAACCTCCAAGCCACCAAATTAAGCTCCTTCACCACCTGGATGACTCCAGCCATGGAGACACTTCACTATGGGGGCATTCACAGTGCTCAGCATCCACTGACACTGGTGCAGTCTGAGCGGGGATCCCTGTCCCCCCCTACTGGCATGGCTGGGGTGGCCATGGTGATGTTGAGACACACATGGAGACACACTCTCCATGGCTGTAACTCCATGGACAGGATCTGACAATGTCCTGGTGAGGTCTAGAAAACCTAAAGTCCTTGTAGGAGCCATGAAAGTTCCAGCACCCAAGCAGAGAGGGAACTAAGCCCAGAGCGTGGCTCTGCAGAGGAGCTCATGGCCCTGATGGAACACCCAGAGCAACCCAGGTGTTATCTGAGATGCCCTAAGCAGGATCAGAGGCCGCAGTGTTGAGTGACTTTGGACACCCCTAATGAAGATATGAACCTGATCCTTGATAACACTTGATGGCGTGTGACTGGACACAGAGTCCTGAGGCAGGACTGGATCTGGTTTATCAGCTCAGAGAGAAATGAAATGCCTGGAGCTGAGCCCTGGATGTCACCGTGCTGGGCAGAGGGAGCTGTGGACCCCCTGTGCCCAACCTGGTGGGAGAGGGTTTACATGTTGCAGCGCTCTGGTGGCATCTTCCTGTGTGCCCACATACACACATCTTTGGTAAAGAGCACCTGAATAACCCTGCCAGTCCTGCCTGCTCCTCCTGGGAATGTCTCCCATGACAGTTTCCCTCTCCTGGGGATGGGAAGCTGCTGTGGGGGAGTCTTCTGCACCTCCCCATCCCCTCTGCCCAGGCTGGGGATCCCCCCAGGGAGAGTGTCCCCAGCCCCCCTGGGGGCTGGGATTTGGTTGGACTTTAGGAAGAAATTCTTGGCTGTGAGGGTGGTGAGAGCCTGGCCCAGGTTGCCCAGGGAAGCTGTGGCTGCCCCATCCCTGGCAGTGTTGAAGGGCAGGTTGGATGGGGCTTGGAGCAGCCTGGGCTGGAGGGAGGTGTCCCTGCCCATGCAAGGGGTTGGATCTAGATGGTCTTTAATTCCCTTCCAACTCTAACCAGTCTGGGATCCTGTGATTCCCTCTACACATGGGACAGGGCGCAGTATCCAACAGGAGCCTGGAGGAAGGGGACATGTGAAGCTACCAGAGCTCCAGGACTGTCTCCAGTTGCCTGGGGTGGAAGAGGATGGCCAAGCTGCCAGCAGGGGGGGGGTGGCAGGTGGGGACCCCACACTCACTCTGTCATGCTGACTTGCAGTGGGGGGACAGCGTAGGAGTAGAGCAGCAACATGAAGCTGGTCAGGAGGGTCCCCAGGACCAGCCCCTTGCACATGGACCTCCAGGGCTTCCCATGGTACCGCATCCTGGTCACCTGCAGCCAGGGGAGAAGAACCATTAGCACTGGGGGACAGAGCTGTGGGGCTGGGGACAGGGGGACAGAGCCCTGGAGCAGCCAGTCACAGAGCTGGGGGGGCTTGGGGGTGGGCAGGGGACATGGACCCACTGGACAGAGGGTCTGTTGGGCAGGAGGCCCCTTCCCCAGCTGCACATCCATCCACACACGTGCTGTGCATGTACACAGGCAGAGGGCACACACAGACAAACATCCGTGTGTACATGCGTGTATGTGCATATATGTGCAGGGGGGTGACAGGAACACCCATGCACACCTGCACATGCACCAGGACACAGACACCTGTGCGTGTTCATGCACACACATGCACACACAGACGTGTGCACTTGTGCATTCCCCACACTTGCTGGGACACAGACATACCCTGAGCACATTCACACGTGTACGTGCACACGCAGGGGCACACGCAGGGGCACACATCAGCATGTTCCTGCATCCACATGGCTGCACAAGGACACACACACGTGCACTCACACGTTGCCCCATTGCACAAGGACACAGACACTCCTGCACAGGGACACAGGCACCCCCAGCCCCCACACACAGGTGCACACAGAGGGACACAGACACATCCACGCATCCTCCTGCGTGCCCACGTGCACACAAGGACACGGACACACGTGCATCTCCATATATGCACATAACACCCCCACACGTGCACGCACATCCCCACGCGTGCACAGACCCCACGGCAGGCAGCCCCACGCTGTCCCCCATAGACCCCCTCTCCCCGCTCCCACTGCCCCCACAGCCTCCCCCCTGTCCCCACCTGCCGCCACCCGGGTCAGGGAAGACAGGGGGGCACACCGGCTCCCGCGGGA
>NW_009954670.1:29604-29895 GCF_000747805.2 Chaetura pelagica
TGGGTCTGGGTGCGGGTGCCCAATCGCTGCCCCCCGAGCCTCCCGCTGCCCCCCGAGCCTCCTGCTCCCACCCACGGCCGCGGCACAGAGGAGCCATTGAGGCTGCGCCCGCCTGCCAGTGCCCAGAACAACAGGCACGTTTGTCCTAGGCCTCAACGGGGACATTGTCACCGCCAGCCCCTCTGCTCCCGGGCACAGCCACGGCCTGGGCCCCGCGAAGGCCGCACCACCGAGGGGAGCCGGGATGGCTGTCCCCTCATGGTGGCTGGTCCCTCATGGTGGGTGGCCCCT
>NW_009954670.1:29977-41322 GCF_000747805.2 Chaetura pelagica
CTCATCAGCCACCAGCCACCCTCCCGTGGGACAGCTGGTGGCCAAGCTGTCCCCCCAGCAGCCGGAGCTCACCTTGGGCCCTGCTCTCCGACCCGGCCCCTGCTCCCCGGGGTGTCCTGGCGCGACTCCACGGGCTCCACTCCATCCCCCCCGCCCTACCTGAACAGCTTTTATGGCCTCGAGGGCAGCAATATCTGTGCTCAGCCCGATAACCAGGCAGCCTCCTCCCACCCGCTGGCTGTGCTGGGAGTGCGGGTTCCCCAGGGCACCCTCACCGGGCACCCCCCGGGAAGGGGCCACTGTGTGCCCAGATCTGGCCCTGGGCACTTCCCACTGCCCTCAAAGCTGGTGGTGGATTTGGTGACACTGTGTGTCTCCTCAGGTGGCCAAGCAAGCTGTGGCTGCTCCAGCAGCACCCAGCACCACGGGGCTTGGCTCCGGAATAACCAGAGGGCACACACCCCTCAGTGGCTTCACTTGAGTCTCCATCCAGCTGGAGGGACTTGGGGTTCAGGGTCTGGGGTGACCTGGGCGGGCAGACAGTGATTGCTCCACCGCTGGCAGCTGCCACGTCCTGGACAGACAGTAACCCCAGCACTGACTTGCTCAACCCCTGCTAGCAAGGGGGACAGGAGGAGCCAGAATGTCCTCATGGGGAGGAGAGGGATGAGGAGCTGCTGCCTCCCACTGGCTTGTCCCTGCTGTCCCAGGACAGACACCTCCTGTCCTCAGCGAGGGGCAATGGATTCAAACTGGAGCCCAGGAAGTTCCACCTCAACATAAGGAAGAACTTCTTTCCTGTGAGGGTGACAGAGCCCTGGGACAGGCTGCCCAGAGAGGCTGTGGAGGCTCCTTCTCTGGAGCCTTTCCAGACCTGTCTGGGTGCCTTTCTGAGGGATCTGCCCTGGTTTTGGTCCTGCCCTGGCAGGGGGGTTGGACTCGATGATCTTTGGAGGTCCCTTCCCACCCCTGACATTGTGATTCTGTGATCAGCCCCAGGATCCCACTAGATCCTCTAAACCAACACCCGAGCCTGTGTTGGCAGTGGAGAGGAACGGGTACGTCGGGGGAGCAGGGAGGAGCCAGCCAGTGAGTGCTCCCCAAAACCCAGTGCTGGGACGTAGAGGCTGCCAGGACAGGGACAGGGGACTCGTCCCCACTCTGAGGCAGGGTGACACTGGAGTGTGCAGCAGCCACTGAGCCCTGATCCCACCCATGCCCAGTTGTGCCCAGCCCCAGCTGGGATCACACCTGGGATGTTAGGGCCCCTCTCTCCCCGCTGTCCCCAGGGCCTGTGTGTCCTTGGGGACAGCAGCTGTGGGACAGGACCTAACCCAGTTAACCAGCACCCCCAGCTCTGCCACCTGCTCCCATCCTCACCTGGATTCGCCCTGGGAACAGCAGCATCCCACCCCCCCTCCACAGGGCACTTGGCTTGATCCTCTTTTCTTTTTTGGGATGGTGTGGCAAAGGGTTTCCAGTGGGAAGAGGATGAGGGGAGTGGGATGTGGCAGCTCAGCAGCAGGATGCTCAGCCTCGGGGCTCCATTTCAACCACCTGGAGAGCCACAACGGCCCGTCCCCAGGACCCCACGGGGCACAAACCATCCCTAGGGGGGCTCCACCACCACCCTGTCCCCTCACCCGGGGAGCAGGCAGAGCCAGGATTCGGGAAGCACAAATAAAGCATTCACGCCCAGCCCCACGACTGGCAGGGAAGCGCCCACGGTTGCTGGGGATCCCAAGGGATGTTGGTGAGGAGCTGGAGCTCTGGCTGGAGGGTGGTGGCTCAGCCTGGCCAGGCCAGGGCTTGGCCCTGCTGGACACGGGTTGGCCGGGGCGGTGTCGGGCACCTTTATCACCCAGAAGAGCCGTCATGAGCACCGGGTGGGGAAGCAGTGACTGTTGGGGTGGGGAGACCAGTTTGTGGTCAGGCTCCCGGGGCTGCTGCCTGCTCCTGGCTCTCCTGCCCAGCCCACCTCCCTTCTCCTCATCCTTCTCCCCCCCCAGGAACAGGCGTCCAGATGTTCTGGTGGGGTTGGGAAAATCTACTCAGGGTCTCCTGCCCCCCCACAGTGGGAGGCCTGGCTCCCTGCCCAGCCCACCTCCCTTCTCCTCATCTTTCCTCCCCCCCCAGGAACAGGCGTCCAGATGTTCTGGTGGGGTTGGGAAAATCTACTCAGGGTCTCCTGCCCCCCCACAGTGGGAGGCCTGGCTCTGGGTGCAGCCCCAGGAGCTCCCAAGGGGTGGAACATCCTCCTTTTCCTGGAGGGGAAGCCAAGGAAGGCGGAGGGAAAAAGCAAGGAAAAAGAAATAAAATTTAAAAAAAAAAGGAAAACAAAAGGCCAAACCCTTCCAATGCCCCAGAGTGAAAAAAACCCACAAAACAAAACCCAACCAAACCAAACCAAAAATGGGGAAAAGAGGGGGAAAAGGAAAACAAGAGAAAGAAAACGAGGAAGAAAAGGTGGTTATTGGTGGTTCCTCATGGGTGCTGGTGCCTGCTCACTGCTCAGTTACTGACCCCCCGGGCTGGCAGCACTGGTGTTGAGCTCAGGGGTCACACCTGTGTCCCCACAGGAATGCTGTGAGGTGGCACAGCCTCCATCTTGGCTGGGCTGGAAAAGAGGGTGTCATCCAAAAAACCCCACCAGGTGTTGGAGCCTCCACCACAGCTGAGCACGGGGGTGTCCCCATCAAGCCAGACAAGATCACCAGCCTTTGCCATGGCTGGGGACAAGGTGATCCCAGGGAAACCCCATGAGATGACACAGCCTCCACCACAGCTGAGGGCAAGGGGTGTCCCCATAAAGCCCTATGAGATACCACATTGTTCACCACAGATGGAGAGAAAGTGTCCCCATAAAAACCCCATGAGATGACACTGCCTTCACCACAGGGCCAAGGTGTCCCCATGAAAACCCTGAGATGGCACAACCTTCCCTGCAGCCGAGGACTAGAGCTCCCCTGTATGAGCCCCATGATACAACCTCCCCATAGCTGGGGACAAGGTGTCCCCACAAAACCCCCATTTGATGGGCCAACCTTCACCACAGCTGCAGACAAGGGTGTCCCATGAAATACAACAGCCCTCATTGTGGCTGGAGACAAGGGTGCCCCCATAAGCCTTGTGAGCCTTGTGACCTTCACACCCCAAGGCCACACTCACCAAAACCCTACAAAAACCCCACAGTGACCCACCCCACCTCAGGACCCCCTTCCCAGCTCCTGAAACAAGCCAAAAAAAAGGCAAAATCCCAAAACCCTTGTGCAAAACCTTGCATTACCTCCTCCTCTCCCCGGGAGGAAGGCCATGAGCAGGCCCTGGTGAGGAACCCTGTGTGGGGGCAGCTGTTTTTGGGGGAAAAAAATATAATTTAAGGGAAAAGAAGGGAGTGAACAATGCTGCCCACACTAGGGCTGCTGGCTGTGGAGGCCCTGTTTTCTCCATGCATTGCTTTATCTCAGCCAAGAGCCCCAAAAGAACCTCTTCTTCACCCCAAAAAAACACCCCCCTGGCCTGTTGCTGGAGGCAGGTGGGGGAGGGACAGTGATTCCCAGAAACTTTTGCCTCGTGCCTTTGCAGGTGATCAACAGTGTCCCAGAGGGGATGGAGGCACGTCTGAAGGTCACCTGGTCCAACCTGCCTGGTCACAACATCTCCATGGATGGAGCATTAACCACCCCCTGGGCAACGTTTTGCCAGTGCTTGGTCACCTCGATGGTGAAGTGTTTCTTGACATTCAGAAGAACCTCCTGGGTTCCAGTTTGTGCCCATCACCTCATGTCCTGGTGCTGGGCACCACTGAGAAGACACTAGATCTATATTCAAACCCTCCCCTTGGGTATTTATGACTATTAAGATCTCCCTGAACCTTTTCTTCTCTAGCTCCAGCTCTCACAGCCTTTCCTCCCAGGAGATGCTCTAGTCCCTGCATCACCTTGGTGGCCCTTTGCTGGACTCCCTCCAGTATGTCCATGTCTCTCCTGCAGTGGGGAGCCTGTCGTGGGACACAGCACCCCATGAGTGGCCTCACCAGCACTGGAGGCCAGGATCACCTTCTTCAACCTTCTCATGCAGCACCATGAGCCCTCTTTGCCCCAAGGGCACATTGGTGGCTGATGGTCATGGTCCCCACCAGGACCTCAGGGCATTTTCTGTCAAGCTGCTGGTGGCCTCGTGTGTCCTGGTGCCCCTCAGTGTGTCCTGGTGCCCCCCAGTGTGTCCTGGTGCCCCTCAGCATGTCCTGGTGCCCCCCAGCGTGTCCTGGTTCCACTCCTCCCCAGAGGCTGGACTTGGGACTTCCTTTGGTTGAACCAAACACTGGAGCTGGCTCTTGGCCCACAGCTGGGATAGAGCAGACCCCACCCAAACCTGCAGCTAGAAAAGGGAGGCAGGCAGAGGGTGTGACAAGGAGCAAGGTGACAGTCCACAGGTCACAGCACCTGAAGCAGGGACCAGGCTCTGTCCCTTCTGCTCCATCTCCCACCAACTGTCCCTGCTCACCCAGGGCAGGATGAGAAGCCACCTCCAGCCCAACCCATGCCCGGGCCGAGCACTGCCCGCAGCCACCACAGCCAGGAGCGGACAGACACAGGCCATGGCAAGTGTCACCTTTAATGACAAATAAAAACCACAGAGAAGAGGGGCTGTCCCTGCAGGGGGCAGGGCAGGGGACGGGCTCCCTGCTGCCATGGGCCCCTCTCACCATGGCAGGACCATCTTGGTGCCTCCCTCTTCGTGCCCCAACTCCAAACACGCTGCATCGTCCCGCCCAGCTGGAGAGCTCCTGCTCCACCACGGGAGCTCAGCTCCTCTGCCCAGCACTGTGCAAATCCAGGAGGATCAAACCTGGAGAGATCCACAAGAGCCCAGAGTTTCTTCTGGCCACCACCTCATCCTCACGGGGCTGGGAGGAGATGCAGCACCAGCGTGAAGGTGACAGTCTCCATGACGCTGATCCCACAGGACAGGCAGTGGCAGCCCCGGGCAAGGCACAGCAGGGGTGGGGATTTACAGAGGGGAAAGGTTTTAATTGAGTATTTCTGTCCCAGGACAAAAGCTGAGGGGTTTTCACCCAAAAGCGATGGTGTCCATAAGGTGCAGCCACACCTGGGAGGAGCTCCAGGCCCCTCACGCCCGTCGTGCCTTCTTGGTTTTCTTTTTCTCCTCTTTGAGGGCCGTGTCGTGGGCTTTCCTCTTGGCAGCCAGTTTGTTGGCCTGTGGAGAAACCCCCCGAGACCCAGAGTCAGACCCACCTGCAGCCACCCAGGGCTGCTCCACCCTGGTCCCACCAAACCCACCAGCTGTACCCAGGGGAGACTGACCCAGCTGCTGCGGCCCCCAGGGCAGGGAGAGGGGAAGGGAGAGAGGGAGGGAGAGGGAGAGAGGAAGGAAGAGTGGAAGGGAGAGGGACATGGACAGGGAGAAGGGAAGGGAGAGGAACAGTGACAGGACAAGGGATAGGGACAGGGACGGGGGCAAGGAGCAGGGAAGGGACGGGTGCAACAGCTTCACTTGCCAGGCACAAACAAGCCAACAAGGAGCTGTGCCCTGCCCGTGGGGAGATCCCTGGCCTAGGAAGAGGCAGCTCCAGGCAGGGATCCCACCACTCGTACCTCTCGAACTTTGCGCTTTTTGCCAAACATGATCTTCTTGTAGAGATATTTCTCCCTCTTCTTCATCATCATGATGGCCAGACGCTTCTCCTCGCTCTGCTGCTCCTGCTCCAGGCGCTGCTTGTCCTCCAGCCTCAGCTTCCCAGCTGTCACCTTCACAGGAAGGGCCTGCAGAGACCCAGAGCTCAGGACCCTGGGCACTGGCAGCCCGCCAGGGACAAATTTCCACACCATTCACTGGTGGCCAAGGAAGAGTGTCCTCTGGAGCTGGTGGCAAGGCCTGGCCATGACCGGGAGCTGCAGCTCATGGACACGGGTCTAGGGCCCCCTGGAGGGTGGCCCAGGAGTGGTCCAGCTCCAAGGAGAGCTCCAGCCACAGTGGTCCTGGAACAGGGACCATGAGGACACCCCACAGCGAGCAGAGGGACGGAGCTCACAGGAGCTGCCTCCTGCTGGGGCTCCCACCCCCTATCCATACCTTATTACTCTGTGTCTTCTGCTCTTCCATCTTCTTCAATTTCATCTCCTCTTCCTTTTCAGACTCATTTTCCTCCTCCTCTTCCTCGACATCATCATCCTCCTCTTCCTTGACATTGTCATCATCCTCTTCTTCTTCCTCTTCCTCACTCTCTTCACCTAAAGAGACCACCGTTCCCAACACCATTCCCAGCACTGTTCCCAATGCCATTCCCAGCCCAGTTCTCAACACCATTCCCAGCACAATTCCCAGCACCCTTCTCTTCCCAGCACCCTTCCCAACAACCTTCCCAGCACGGTTCCCAGCACCCTTCCCTTCCCAGCACCCTTCCTCCCTTCCCAGCACCCTAAACACCCTTCCCAGCAACCTTCCCAGCACGGTTCCCAGCACCCTTCCCTTCCCAGCACCCTTCCTACCTGCTTCTCCATCCCAGCAGGGTTCCCAGCATGGTTCCCAGCAGGGTTCCCACAGCCCGGCAGGGCTGCCCTGCTGCCTGTTCCTGCTCACCCTGCTCCTCCCCACGCTGCAGGGCCAGCAGCCTCAGCTTCTCAGGGGGGACATAGTCCCCGTCCTGCTCGGTCACGAAGGGCGAGAGGTGGGGGGGCAGCAGCTCCCCAGGGAAGTACCCGGCCACCGGGAGGCAGAGCCTGGCGTTGACCGAGTCGAAGACCCACTGAGGCTGCAGGTAGTACCTGGTGGGCAGAGGGGCAGGGCTCAGGCTCCTCCCTGGGGCTGGGGGGGCCCACAGGTGTGGGGGGACCTGCCTTACCCACCTGCCCACCACCTGCTTCTCCACGCGGGGCCGATCCACGATCTGGTGGGTGATGGAGGGGTCGTTCACATCGTAGGTGGCACCGATGCACAGGGACTTGTCCCAGGAGACCTGCCCACCAAAGCACCTGCCACCAACACCCACCCAGGAGTCAGGTAAGCAAGGGGCCCGAGGAACACCGGGCAGATCGGCCTCAGAAGTCCCAGCAGGGAGGCTGGGGGAGGCAAACGTGGTACAGGTGCCCACGCCCACCACATACCGGATGACAAAGGCCAGAGGCTCCCGAGGCACCTCCCTGTTGAGGAAGAAGCGCAGCCCTTCAAACAGCTTCTGCTGCTTCTCCAGGGCCTCCTGCTCCTTCTTCCTCGCATCCATCTGCTCCGCTGTCTCCTGCTCAGAGCAAGGTGCTCAGCACCCTCCCCAGGAACAGCCCCCAGCAAGGCCCTCCAGGTGCTGTCCCCACCCTCCTGGAGTCCCTCCCGGCACCACACTGAGCCCTGCCACAAGGACATCCACAGAGAGCACAGCCCAAAGCCAGGGCTGAGGCCCCCCTGCCAGGCTCTTACCCCCTCCACCGGGAACTCGTCCATCTCCACCTCCTCCTCGTGGGTCGGTGCCACCACACGGGCCAGGCTGGCACTCAGAGCTGACAGTTTCTGCAGCAGGAAGAGACCCAGGAAGTGTCACCTCCAGCCAGCACTTTGGGATGGGAAGAGGGGCAGCCTCAGAGAGGAAGGAGAAGGTGATTTCTCAGAGCAAGAGGTCAAAAGACCTGGAGACGAGACAGGCCTTCAGCCTCCTCCATGTGCTGTCCCACCCTCTGTCCCTGGGAGGGTCCCACACCACGCAAGGGAGCCCAAGATCACACACAGCTCCTCAGCCTGAGGGGGCGAGGAGTCTGGGACCCGGGATCAGGCTCTGCTGAGTGTGCCCATGCCAGGAGGGGTGGAGGAGTCTGGGGTCAGGAGATCAAGGCCACGTGGGGTCCCCCCACAGGCCGGGTGACAGCAGTGTCCCTCACCTCCAGGTAGCTCTCTGAATCCATGGCGTACTCCTTGCCCTCCGCTGGCTTCAGCTCAACATCAGCCTGGCCATCGATCTGGGAAGACATAGAAGGGTGGGGAGGCAGCTCCCACCCCAGAGCCCCCAGACATTCCCCCCCTTCACCACCCCAACCCCTGCCACGGGCTGGGGACAGGGTGGCACGTCCCCAGGGCAGGTGGTGGCCTCACCTTGGGGGGGTAGTGCAGGTTGAGGGAGTGGTAGAGGCGGAAGTTGACGAAGCCCAGCAGGGTGGTGTAGAACTCAGTGAAGGTGGCCATCACACGGTAATCCACATCTGTAGGGTGCTGCAGGCACACGGGGAGGGTGAGGACACAGGGACAATAGACCATGGTCCTCTGCAGGGGCAGGACCCATCCCATCTGCACAGGGAGGAGGATCCTGCCTCCATCACAGCGAGGTCTGGAGATCCACAGCCACGGCTGGACCCGGGGCAGGTTAAGCCCTCCAGACTTGTAACCAGGGCTCCTCTGAGGAAACCTGCTCCGTGGGATGGGGACCCTCATCCCACCACTGGTGGGGATCTCGGTGGCTTGGTCTGGGGACTTTGCTCCCCCAGGTGAGATGTGCAGGCCATGACAAAGCAGGGAAAGGAGCTGAACCCTGGCAGGGATCAGCCAGAACCCAGGGGAGGGGGAAGTGATGCTGGTGGGGAAGGACACGGGTGGCCCAAGGTGCCACGGGGGTGAGCCCTGGTGAGGACCACACCAAAGGCCACAAGGAGCTGGAAAACTTCAACCCAGCTGTGCTAAGCCCTGGGAATGTCGGGAGCAGAATGGGAGGGCATGGCTGTGCTGGTGAGCTCCTGCCTCCTGAGAACCTTGGCCAGGCACGGCTGTCCTGGCACGGGGCACAGCAGCTTGTCCCTGGTGGGGGACACAGCAGAGCCACCCGGGCACAGGGAGCTGGGTCTGCCCTGGCTCCTCCTGCAGCACCACTGGCCTCGCTCTCACAGGCTAATTGTTAGCTGCCGATTAGTGCCTGTTTTAATCATTGACAAGAGGAAATAAGGAAGCAGGGAGGCTGGTACAGCCAGTCACAGGGGACACGGGTACAGCCACCCAGGGAGGAGAGGATTGTGTCCCCACATGAGCTGAGCACTGTCCCAGTGCCAGACCCACAGGATGGTCTAGGGACTAGACAGACCTGCAGCCTCCTGTCCCACCCTGCTGTCCCCAGGGGCTCTGGAAGGTCCCTGCCACGCAGTGGGGAGGCCAGTGCCCCCCAGGCCACGCACAGTTCCTCAGGAGGGGTGAGGAGGCTGGGAGCTGCTGCTGCCAGGCAGGGATTGATGCAGAGGGAGGGAGCAGCGGGTATCCCACGTGGATCCCAGGTACTCACATCGTGGGAGAAGGTGTAGGGGGTGATCCAGGTGACAGGCTGCCCCAGTACCTCTGCCTGGTAGTAGATGCCCTTGATGGAAAGGAAGACCTGGCAGGGAACAGAGAGCTCAGGGGGAGGAAGGTGCCAGGGGTCCCTTACCCCTGACTCATTAACCCTTCCCTAACCAGCAGGTTCATCAGGGGAAGGCACTCACTCCTGTGAGTGCCTCAGCCCAGCAGAACTTCCCCACGGCCCCCAGGTCTGCCCCCGGGCAGGGGGGCCCTCAGCCCCACCTTGCGCAGGGAGCGGGAGGCGATGACGTAGTTGAGGAACTCGACGGCCAAGCGGCGGCACAGCTGGATGGTCTGGACGTGGCACTTGCCCGTCCGCGGGAAGGTGGAGAACAGGAAGCACATGGAGAGGGCATCGTCCAGGTCCCGCAGGGCGTCGATGAAGGTTGGGTACCTGTGGCCGGGCAGGAGGAGGAAGGGGGGACATCACAGCCCCAGTGCCCACCAGAAGCTGCTGGGGCTGGGAGAGACCCAGTGGGAGAGAGGAGCAGGCAGCAGGGAGCATCCACCTCCCATCCCACACAGCTGGTGACCCACGGGGACAAGGTGTCCTTTCTGGGCATGCAGGGACCTGCAAGCAGCTCCCTGGGGAGCCTGGAACTGCCCTGGTGAGGGGATGGCAGTACCCTGGGAACCACAGGGTGGGTGTCACCAGGTTTTAGGGCATTGAGAGTTGGGAAATCCCAGCGTGGGCCCAGCAGGGACGAGCAGGCTGGTGGCCTCTGGGGTGGCACATCAGCAGCTCCTCAGCCCAGCAGTGTCTGTCCCTCAGTGCCATTTCTCTGCACCAGCGCAGAGAGGGACAACCAAGAGACCTGCCAACACAGGTTCCCTTCCTCCTGGCTCCTCTCCTGTCCTCTCTCCTTGCCACCAAACTCCACTATGCTGGCATCAGTCCCCTCCACCAGGAAAACACTGCTCAGGGAGAGAAGGAAAGCCCCCAGCATCTGCCTGGAGATCCTGGAGCCACCCAGCTGCTCCCTGCAGCACACCACAGCCTTCTCCTCCGGCCCAGGAACTCAAATGTCCATCAAAACCCCCTGGAAAAGTATAGGAGGTTCCTGATGAAGCTCCTGGCTGCAGGAAAAGCCCTCCTGGGAAAAGATGAGGCTGGAGCTCACCTCTCCTTCACGATGTGGTCGAGCTTGTAGGTGGGTTTGTTGTCCTTCAGCCGGTCTACGGTGCCCCACTCGCTCTTCCCATACGCCTTCCGGAGCTTCCGGACAAACACCTGTGGGGACAGGGGGACATGGGGGGGCTGTGGGAGACAGGGCGAGCCCCGAGCACCCCCCAACCCCCCCGGGGGTCCCCAGGACAATCACCTTGTACTCCCGGAACTTGTTGACGATGGGCTCGTGGAGGAGGAATTTGATGTCCTTGAGGAGGTAGAAGGTCCTGGGAGCGGTGGAGCCTTTGTTCACCTTCTTCTTGTGCTTGGGCTCGTGGGGGTAGATCCCCTTCAGGATGCAGAGGCGCCTGGGGACACCACGGGGGGGTGAGATGGGGACAGCACGGGGGGGTGAGATGGGGACACCACGGGGGGGTGAGATGGACACCTTAGCTCCGGTGTCCCCACCCCCGGGAGGACACCCCGAAGGGGACACGCAGGGTGCACCACCACGACCCCTGGGGCTCAAGTCTCTTCTGCCCCCAGGGCAGGGGTCCCGGGAAAAGTTCAAGGGGGGTCCCAACAGGGTTCCCAGAGGGGTCTTGAGGGATTTTCAAGGAGGTTCCCAGGAGGTTCAGGGGGTCTGGAGGAATCCTGAGGGTCTCAGAGGGGATTCAGGGGGTCTAGAGGTCCCAGGGGGTTCCCAGGGAAGTTCAAGGGGTCCCAGAGAGAGTTGTGGCAACTTCGGGGGGTTTCCCAGGGGGACACTGGGATGGGGTCTGGGGGTCTGGAAGGTCCCTGGGGCAGCTCAGGGGGTCCCAGGTGGTACCACGAAAGGTTCAGGGGGGCTGAGGAGGAGGGTTCAGGAGGTCCCCGAGGGCGGTCCAGGGGGTCGCAGATGGTCCCAGGGGGC
>NW_009954671.1:0-2330 GCF_000747805.2 Chaetura pelagica
GGTGGGTCCTCCACAAGGTTCTCCTCTCAGTTGGAGTTGGGTTGATGGAGGGAACTGTTGGGTGGGTCTAGAAAGTCATGAGCAATGGTTCCATGGCTGGTTGGAGACCAATTTCATGTGACACCATCGTCCCTTTGGTGGGTCCTCCACGAGGTTCTCCTCTCAGTTGGGGTTGGTGGATGGAACTGTTGGGTGGAGCTACAAGGTCATGGGCAATGGTTCCGTGGCTGGTTGGAGACCAGCAATGAGTGGTGGGCCTCAGGGGTCCATACTGGAACCAGTTCTGGTCCATGGCTTCATCAAGTTCATGTGGTACCATTGTCCCTTTGGTGGGTCCCACCACAAGGTTCTCCCCTCAGTGGGGTTGGGATGATGGAGGGAACAGTTGGGTGGAGCTACAAGGTCATGGGCAATGGTTCTGTGGCTGGTTGGAGACCAGCAATGAGTGGTGGGCCTCAGGGGTCCATAATGGGACCAGTTCTGGTCCATGGCTTCGTCAAGCACCATCATCCCTTTGGTGGGTTCTCCACAAGGTTCTTCTCTCACTTGGAGTTGGGTTGATGGAGGGAATGGTTGGGTGGGTCTAGAAGGTCATGGGCAATGGTTCCATGGCTGGTTGGACACCAATTTCATGTGGCACCATTGCCCATTTGGTGGGTCCCACCACGAGGTTCTCCCCTCAGTTGGGGTTGGGTTGATGGAGGGAATGGTTGGGTGGGTCTAGAAGGTCATGGGCAATGGTTCTGTGGCTGGTTGGAGACCAGCAATGAGTGGTGGGCCTCAGGGGTCCATACTGGGACCAGTTCTGGTCCGTGGCTTTGTCAATGACAGGTTCCACCATCATCCCTTTGATGGGGTCCTGCACAGGGTCCTCTTCTCAATGGAACTGGGTTGATGGGTGGGTGGATCAGGAACTGGGTGGGTTTTGGCATCTCGAAGGTGATGGTCCATGGCTTAACATGCCCCATCCCTGGCATCACTCAAGGTCAGGTTGGATGGGGCTCTGATCTGGTTGAAGATGTCCCTGTTCATGGAGTAGGTGATCTTCAGAGGTCCCACCCAACCCAGACCCTGCTGTGAGGCCTTGGACGGGGCTTTGGGCAACCAGATCTGGTTGGAGATGTCTCTGCTCAATGAACCAGATGGTCTCCAAAGGTCCCACCCAACCCAAACCCTTCCATGATGCCAAAAATGGGGCTTTGACCAACCAGACCTGGTTGGAGATGTCCCTACTCATGGTGTAGATGGTCTTCAAGGATCCAACCCAAACCTTCTGTGATGTCATGGAAGATTCTTTGACCAACCAGACCTGGTTGGAGATGTCCCCACTCATGGTGTGGATGGTCTTCAAAGCTCCTAACTAACCCAAACCCTTCCGTGATGTCATGAACCAACTAGACCACTCATGCTTTGACCAACTTGACCCACTCATGGTGGAGATGGTCTTCAAGGATCCCACCCAACCCAAACCCTTCCATGATGCCATGGACGGGGCTTTGACCAACCAGACCTGATTGAAGATGCCCCCAAAGATCATTCAACTGGTCAACCCTACCCAACCCATCCCATAATTCCACCAAGAACCAGCCCCCCCAAGGCCCCAAACCTGCCCCCACCCCAAATCCCACGGGATGGTCCTCAAACCAGGAGGATCTCAGGGGGGTTCGGGGGAGGATTTTGACCCCAAATTTGGTGCTTTCCGGGAAATCTTCAGGGATTTTACCCCAAGTTTGGGGGGGGTCTCCAAAAAAATCCGGAGGGATTCTCCCACTTTTGGGGGTCCCCAAATCCCAAGGGATCCCCTCCCAACTTTGGGGGTTCCCCAACCCCCCCAAAATCCCCCCAATTTTGAGGTTGTTCCCCAAATCTCAAGAAATTCACCCAAATTTGGACCGTTCCTCAAAAGCCTTCAAGATTTCACCCAATTTTAGGGGTTCCCCCAATCCTAAGGGATTCCCCCAACTTTGGGGGGGTGTTCCCCAAATCCCAAGGGATCCCCCCAACTTTGGGGGGTTCCTCAACCCCCCAAGAACCCCCCCAATTTTGGGGTTATCCCCCAAATCTCAAGAAATTCACCCAAACTTGGACCGTTCCTCAAGAAACCTTCAAGAATTCACCCCATTTCAGGGGGTGGTGAGGAGGGGACTGTCACCAACTCTTGTGTGTGTGTTTCCCCCGAACAGGTTGAGCAGAAGGTGGTGGCGCTGCAGGAGCGAAGATGGTGGCTTTTCTGGGGGGGTTGATTAAAGTCACCGTGTGACCCTGTTCCCGTGTCACCCGGTTCCCCTGTCACCCTGTCCCCGTGTCACCCGGTCCCCGTGTCACCCGGT
>NW_009954672.1:0-373 GCF_000747805.2 Chaetura pelagica
CCGTTCCCGCTCTCCCAGTTCCCTCCCAGTGCTCCCAGTTCCCTCCCAGCTCCATCCCCGTTATCCCGGCTCCCTCCATCCCGGTTCCATCCCTCTTATCTCCGCTCCATCCCCGTTAACCGGGATCTTTCCATCCCGGCTCCATCCTCGCTCTCCCGGCTCCGTTCCCGCTCTCCCAGTTCCCTCCCAGTGATCCCAGCTCCTTCCCGGCTCCATCCCGGCTCCCTCCATCCCGGTTCCATCCCGGTTATCCCGGTTAACCCGGCTCCCTCCCGGTGATCCCGGCTCCTTCCCGGCTCCTTCCCGGCTCCATCCCAGTTATCCCAGCTCCGTTCCCGGTCATCCCGGCTCCATCCCAGTTATCCCAGCTCCG
>NW_009954673.1:0-1839 GCF_000747805.2 Chaetura pelagica
AGCCATGGAGCTGGTGGGGGTTTGGTTTGGTTTTGGTTTTTGAACCTTTTTTTTTCCTTTCCCAAGGGCTTTCTTTGAAAGGAAGAAGAACTTTCACCTGGGTACTTGTTCACAGGGGCCCCAGGTCCTGGCAGGTGAGGTGGGGGGGTTTGGGGGGGTGTGTGTGTGTGTGATCCAAGCCCTTCCAGCCCAGGAAAAGCCAAAGGTGTTGGGAGGTTGGTCTCCCACCCCAGCAAGTGGCCTATTTACAGGAGGACATGACCCAGAAGGAGGTGGAGGAAACCACATTCATTGTTCCTGGGGACAGACCAGGTGCTCATCCCAGCAAAGCTCCTCCCAGCACCTCCCTGGAGCAGGACTGGGTTGTTGGCAACTGTCGGTTGCCGCAGCTGAGAACCCTGCTCTCTGGGTGATGATGGTGGCACCTCCCAGGCCCCCGTGCTGAGCCAACCTTCTCCAAAACCACCAGGCAGGGCTTCCTCCATGGGTGAGGAGCTGGTGGGAAGGGGGAGCCTCCGTGCCCATCCAACTGCTGGTTCCATGGGAAGGGGAGATGGGGCCGT
Organism: Chaetura pelagica; assembly: GCF_000747805.2. Taxonomy (NCBI): domain Eukaryota; kingdom Metazoa; phylum Chordata; class Aves; order Apodiformes; family Apodidae; genus Chaetura; species Chaetura pelagica. Next base: position 564 of record NW_009954673.1, read on the forward strand.
GCCCAGCGCTGGGTCCGCGGGCAGCCGGAGCAGAGTGGGAGCAGCTGGAGAACGGGTAAGGCAGAAGTGCCAGGCCCAGGCAGAGCTGGAAGAGGGGGAGGGACCCTCAATAATCCTCCACCCAACCGTTCTCTGAGATGAAAGCATCAATCACCTCCTTCATGGCCAGGTTGGGGATCAGCTGGTCCTGGGTCAGGGGACTCCTTGTCACCGGATCAAAATGACCCACGCGCTACAGGGAGGAAGGACAACCGGTTACTCCAGGTGCCTCAGCCCCGGGGGGAGGGGACAGGCAGCTGGGACAGGCAGCTGTGTGCCTGCTGGGAGGGTTGGAAAGAGCTGGGGCCCCTCCTCGGAAGGTGCAGGATGAGCTGGGTCAAGGTGTAAAACCCCTGTCCCTCCCACATCAGGCAGGGCCTGGTAGGAACTTCCCGCACCTCCGCAGGGACCTGCCCGGGCAGGTCACAGGGACCAAGTCCAGGGAAGCTCTGAGTGCTTCAGCTGGGCAGGGCAGCTGCCTGCAGGGCCAGGCAGGATCCAGGCAGGGGTCCTGGGGAGCCCCCAGCACCCTGGGTACCTGGAGATGTTCCTCAATGTCCTTCCTGTCGTAGGTGATGCCGCTGGGTGTGATGCAGGGCTCGCGCATCAGCTCGAAGCTGATCTTCCCACACAGGTAGTCAGGGATGTCCCGCTTCTGAGGGAAGCAGGGCCTGGGTCAGGAGGGGCCAGGAGACCCCCCCCAACAATGAAAGAGGGCTGGGAGGCGAGAGATGGCAGAGGTGGTAGCACGGAGCAGCTCCAGCTGAGCAACTCACCTTCCTCTTCTCATCCACTTGTGAGAAGAGCTCGTCCATGTCTGCCAGGTACTTGTCCTGAAAGAGAAGGACATGAGGACAAGGGGACCCCAGAGGAGGGGCCTAGGGGTGCCCGGGGAGAGACCTGAGGCAGGCAGAGAGGAGGTGGCAGGTCCTTGGTGGCTGTCACAGCCCGTGGTGGCCACCACAGACCCTGGACAGGGTTTGGGTGGCTCCAGGCTGACCTGTGGGGCAGGAGTGATCCAGTTTAACAAAAACGTGTCTTCCTGGGGCTATTTTCATCCTGGGGGAAGTCCCCTGGGCTGGGCCAGCACCCAGCCCCTCCCAGAACAACGGGTACAAAGCAGAAAAGGGTGTCACCCCTTCCAGGCTGGGGCAGGAGGTGACAGAGCAGGGGTGGCTGTCACAGGGAGGGACACGGATGCCGAGTGGCCACAAAATGAAGGCTGAGAAGCCACCAG
>NW_009954673.1:1980-3532 GCF_000747805.2 Chaetura pelagica
GGCCCTCCCACCCCCCTCCCCCGCTTAGGGGGCTCTGCCAGCTCCCTGGGGGACAGCAGGGGGGTCAGGGGGACCCTGCCACCCCCCTCCCCTGCTTAGGGGGCTCTGCCTGCTCCCTGGGGGACAGCAGGGGGGTCAGGGGGACACTGCCACCCCCCTCCCCTGCTTAGGGGGCTCTGCCTGCTCCCTGGGGGACAGCAGGGGGGTCAGGGGGACACTGCCACCCCCCTCCCCTGCCTGGGGGGCTCTGCCAGCTCCTCGCAGAGCTCGGTGGGACTCGACTAAAAGCCCAGCCCTGTGGGGGTGGCAGGGGTACCTCTCCTTCTCTGCCACGATCAGCCTGGTCAGGTAGGAGTGCAGCTCGTTCTCCTGGTTGATCCGTTTCTCCTCGATGCTGTTCCAGCGCTTCTTCTTGGCGATGCGCAGGGCGCTGGGGATGTCGTCCCCGAAGTTCAGCCGCTGCTCCTTGGCCAGGTTGTAGGCTGGGAGGGGAGAGGCAGCTCAGAGCCAGTAGCAGCTTCTCAGGGTTGGGTTGGAAGGGAGATCAGCTCATCCCACCCCCCTGCATGGGCAGGGACACCTCCCACCAGCCCAGGTTGCTCCAAGCCCCATCCAACCTGCCCTTCAACACTGCCAGGGATGGGGCAGCCACAGCTTCCCTGGGCAACCTGGGCCAGGCTCTCACCACCCTCACACCAAAGAATTCCCTCCTCATGTCCAACCTCAATCTCCCCTCTGCCAGTTTTCATCCATCCCCCTCATCCCACCCCTCCCTGCCCTTGTCCCAAGTCCCTCCCCAGCTTTCCTGGAGCCCCTTCAGGCCCTGGAAGGTGCTCTAAGGTCTCCCTGGAGCCTTCTCTTCTCCAGGCTGAACACCCCAACTCTCCCAGCCTGTCCCCAGAGCAGAGCTGCTCCAGCCCTCCCATCATCTCAGTGACCACCTCTGGTGGTCCAACAGCTCCAGATCTTATTTTAACCCAGTCATCTATCAAAGCTCCACAGTCCAAGAGCCCTTAAATCTCCTCCCCCAATCCAGGAGGGGCACCCTGGGCAAGAAATCCCTCTGGACTATGGAGCTCTGAGAGTTTTAGCTTCATGCCTGATTTGTCTTTAGCTTCCTGAGGTGTCATTAAACAACCACGTTCTCTTTTCCTTCCCCCATCTGTTGAAAACAAACACCAACCACCCGGGGGCTTTATCTAAACGCCCACAAGTCTCACCTAAATGTCCCCTTTTCCCAGTTGGATGAGGGGTGGAAGGGGATGGGGGAGGGCCCAGCTCCTGCTCACCTCGCTGCAGGTTGGCAATGGCCTCATCATAGTTCTCCATCTCCATCTGGCACTGGCCCAGGAAGAAATGAGCCTTCACCGACTGCCCGTCCAGCTCCAGGGCCCGTTTGCAGTCGGCCAGGGCCTTGTCGTGCTGCTGCATCTTCAGGTAGCAGAGGGCACGGTTGGTGTAATAAACGGCCACCAGGGGGTTGCGGTTCTGCGGGGCCCAGAGCCGGGTTACAGGCAGGTGTGGGGACAGGGTGGGGACAGCTGGGGGGCTG
>NW_009954674.1:0-844 GCF_000747805.2 Chaetura pelagica
TAGGTGCCCATGGGGTGTCTGTAGGTGCCCCAGGTGCCTATAGGTGCCCCTAGGGTGCCTGTAGGTGCCTATAGGTGCCCGTAGGGTGTCTGTAGGTACCTGTAGATGCCTATAGGTGTCCCCAGGTGCCTGTAGGTGCCCCTAGGGTGTCTGTAGGGCCTATAGGTGCCCATGGGGTGTCTGTAGGTGCCCCAGGTGCCTATAGGTGCCCCTAGGGTGCCTGTAGGTGCCTATAGGTGCCCGTAGGGTGTCTGTAGGTACCTGTAGATGCCTATAGGTGTCCCCAGGTGCCTGTAGGTGCCCCTAGGGTGTCTGTAGGGCCTATAGGTGCCCATGGGGTGTCTGTAGGTGCCCCAGGTGCCTATAGGTGCCCCTAGGGTGCCTGTAGGTGCCTATAGGTGCCCGTAGGGTGTCTGTAGGTACCTGTAGATGCCTATAGGTGTCCCCAGGTGCCTGTAGGTGCCCCTAGGGTGTCTGTAGGGCCTATAGGTGCCCATGGGGTGTCTGTAGGTGCCTGTAGGGTGCCTATAGGTGCCCCCGGGGTGTCTGTAGGTGCCCATGGAGTGTCTGTAGGTACCTGTAGGTGCCCGTGGGGTGTCTGTAGGTACCTGTAGGGTGTCTATAGGTGCCCCTGGGGTGTCTGTAGGTACCTGTAGGTGCCTATAGGTGCCCCCAGGTGTCTATAGGTGCCCATGTGGTGTCTGTAGGTGCCTGTAGGGTGTCTATAGGTGCCCCCAGGTGCATGTAGGTGCCCATGGGGTGTCTGTAGGTGCCTGTAGGGTGTCTATAGGTGCCCCCAGGTGTCTCTAAGTGCCCCTAGGGTGTCTCTAGGCACCTGTAAGGT
>NW_009954675.1:0-1038 GCF_000747805.2 Chaetura pelagica
AGGGGCAACATCCCCCCCAGGGGGGCAACACTCCCCCCCAGAGGGGCAAAACAACCCCCAGAGAGGGGGAACACACCCCCCAGGGGGGCAACTCCCCCTCAGAGGGGCAAAATATCCCCCTGAGAGGGGCAGGATACCCACCAGAGGGGGAAATAACCCCCCAGAGGGGCAACATACCCCCCCAGGGGGGCAAAACACCCCCCCAGAGGGGCAAAACACCCCCACAGAGGGGGAAACACACCCCCCAGAGGGGCCAAATACCCTCCCAGAGCGGCAGAACAACCCCTAGAAGGGCAAAACATCCCCCTGAGAGAGGCAGGATACACACCAGAGGGGGAAATACACCTCCTAGAGGGGCAACATCCCCCCCAGAGGAGCAACACACCCCTTCAGAGGGGCCAAACATCCCCCCAGGGGGGCAAAACACCCCCTGAGAGGGGGAAACACACCCCCCAGAGGGGCAAAATAACCCCCCCAAGAGGGGCAGAACATCCTCCAGGAGGGCAAAATACCCCCCCAGAGAGGGGAAAAACATCCTCCAGAGGGGCAAAACAACCCCCAGGAGGCAAAACAGCCCCCAGAGAGGGGCAAGATCCCCCCAAAAGGGGCAAATAACCCCCTCAGATGGGCAAAAGACCCCCCAAGAGGGGTAAAAGACCCCCTGGAGAAGGAACCCCCATCCCCCCAGAGGGGCAAAATCGCACCCTGGAGAGGGAAAATCCCCCCAGAGAGGGGCAAGACCCTCCCAAAAGGGGTAAAAGACCCCCTGGAGAAGGAACCCCCATCTCCCCATGGGGCAAAATCCCCCCCAGAGGGGCAAAATCCCCCCCTGGAGAGGGAAAATCCCCCCAGAGAGGGGCAAAACACCCCCCCCAGATGGGCAAAAGACCCCCCAAGAGGGGTAAAAGACCCCCTGGAGAAGGAACCCCCATCCCCCCAGAGGGGCAAAATCGCACCCTGGAGAGGGAAAATCCCCCCAGAGAGGGGCAAGACCCTCCCAAAAGGGGTAAAAGACCCCCTGGAGAAGGAACCCCCATC
>NW_009954675.1:1254-1986 GCF_000747805.2 Chaetura pelagica
CACACCCCCCAGAGGGGCCAAACACCCCCCTGAGAGGGGCAACACACCCCCCAGAGGGGGAAACACACCCCCCACAGGGGCAACATCCCCCCCAGGGGGGCAACACTCCCCCCCAGAGGGGCAAAACAACCCCCAGAGAGGGGGAACACACCCCCCAGGGGGGCAACTCCCCCTCAGAGGGGCAAAATATCCCCCTGAGAGGGGCAGGATACCCACCAGAGGGGGAAATAACCCCCCAGAGGGGCAACATACCCCCCCAGGGGGGCAAAACACCCCCCCAGAGGGGCAAAACACCCCCACAGAGGGGGAAACACACCCCCCAGAGGGGCCAAATACCCTCCCAGAGCGGCAGAACAACCCCTAGAAGGGCAAAACATCCCCCTGAGAGAGGCAGGATACACACCAGAGGGGGAAATACACCTCCTAGAGGGGCAACATCCCCCCCAGAGGAGCAACACACCCCTTCAGAGGGGCCAAACATCCCCCCAGGGGGGCAAAACACCCCCTGAGAGGGGGAAACACACCCCCCAGAGGGGCAAAATAACCCCCCCAAGAGGGGCAGAACATCCTCCAGGAGGGCAAAATACCCCCCCAGAGAGGGGAAAAACATCCTCCAGAGGGGCAAAACAACCCCCAGGAGGCAAAACAGCCCCCAGAGAGGGGCAAGATCCCCCCAAAAGGGGCAAATAACCCCCTCAGATGGGCAAAAGACCCCCCAAGAGGGGTAAAAGA
>NW_009954676.1:0-239 GCF_000747805.2 Chaetura pelagica
CAATTTGGGCCCCAAAACCACCTCAATTTGGCTCCCAAAACCACCTTGATCAACTCCAAAACCACCTCAATTTGGCCCCAAAACCACCTCAATTTGGGCACCAAAAACCACCTTGATCAACTCCAAAACCAGCTCAATCGGCCCCCAAACCAGTTTGATTTAGGCCTCAAAACCAGTTTGATTTGGGCCCCAAAACCACCTTGATTTCGGCCCCAAAACCAGCTCAATTTGGCCCCCAA
>NW_009954677.1:0-1247 GCF_000747805.2 Chaetura pelagica
GATGAGGGGGAGCCAGGGACCTGCAAGGACCGGGAGATCATGCGCCACGACCCCCACAAGCTGGTGGAGGGATGTTTGGTGGCTGGACGTGCCATGGGTGCCCGTGCTGCCTACATCTACATCCGGGGGGAGTTCTACAACGAAGCCTCCAACCTGCAGGTGGGCAGCGGGGAAGGGTGGCTCTGTCAGGGGGTACCCCCCAGACCCACCCAGCCCCTCCCCCGCTGTAGGTGGCCATCCGGGAAGCCTACGAAGCCGGACTGCTTGGCCAAGATGCTTGTGGGTCGGGCTATGCCTTTGATGTCTTCGTGGTGAGGGGGGCTGGAGCTTACATCTGTGGTGAGGAGACGGCGCTGATCGAGTCCATCGAGGGCAAGCAGGGCAAGCCACGCCTGAAGCCACCCTTCCCTGCTGATGTGGGTAGGTTCCCGGGCTCTCAGGGCTTGAAAAATGAGAGAGAATCATTGGTTCATAGAATGGTTTGGGCTGGAAGGGCCTTCAACATTATCTGGTCCATCTGTGGACACCTCCCACCAGCCCAGGCTGCTCCAAGCTCCATCCAACCCGCCCTTCAACACTGCCAGGGATGGGGCAGCCACAGCTTCCCTGGGCAACCTGGGCCAGGCTCTCACCACCCTCACAGGGAAGTTTCCTCCTGATGCCTAAAAGGGTGGACAAGACGGAGGCAAGGAGACAAGCAACTGCATTAAACCATGGAGCCCTTCTTCCTCCTTCCCAGGTGTGTTTGGCTGCCCCACCACGGTGGCCAACGTGGAGACAGTGTCAGTGGCCCCCACCATCTGCCGGCGCGGGGGCGCTTGGTTCGCCGGCTTCGGGCGGGAGCGGAACTCCGGGACTAAACTCTTCAACATTTCTGGCCACGTCAACAACCCCTGCACGGTGGAGGAGGAGATGTCGGTGCCCCTGAAGGAGCTGATCGAGAAACACGCCGGTCAGTGCCACCGGGCTTGGGAGTGCTGCTCGGTCCTGCCACCAAGTCACCACCAGGCTTGGCTCTCAACCCATCCTTTCTCTCGCAGGGGGGGTCCGGGGGGGCTGGGACAACCTGCTGGCCGTCATCCCGGGGGGTTCCTCCACCCCCCTGCTCCCCAAATCCGTCTGTGAGACCGTGCTGATGGACTTTGACTCCCTGGTGCAGGCGCAGAGCGGGCTGGGCACGGCTGCTGTCATTGTCATGGATAAATCAGTAAGGCTGGAGCCCCCTCCCCAGGCCCCCCACCCCACAG
>NW_009954677.1:2258-2764 GCF_000747805.2 Chaetura pelagica
GGGGGTGGGGGGGGCTGGGGGGTCATGCCCTCCTGGAGCCAGGGATCCCCAAGGATCTCACATGGAATCTTTAGTTCCTGCCCTCCCTGGAGCTAGAGATCCTCAGGGATCTCTCCAAGGATCTCTGGGTCCTGCCCACCCACCCCTGGAGCAGGGGATTCCCAGGGATTGGGGGGGATCCTTCAACCAGGTTCTGGATACCCCCCCCCAAAAGGGGAGATCCTGGTTTTTCCACGAGACCCCACATCCCTCCTGCAGGGCACTCCCCTTGCCCTGTGCTGCCAACACCAGAGACCCGCCCTGTGGCACAACCTGGAGCAAAAGTGGCTCAAAACACAACTTTTTTTTTGTTTGTTTACTAAATCCCAGCGTGTGACATGGCCCGTGGGGCTCCTGGAGCCCGGTGGGCAGCAGCACCCGTGGTGGAGGTAGTGGTGGTAGGGGGGCTCCACCTGTACTTGCTCCCCAAACCCCCACCCTGGCTCAGGCGGGGGGGCTGCGTCCCG
>NW_009954677.1:4400-6373 GCF_000747805.2 Chaetura pelagica
AGAGGTGCCACCGTCCCTCTCCCTGTCACCAGCCCCTCGTGGTGCCTGGGAGGGGGAAGAATCGATCCTACCTCTACCCCTGAGAGGGGAAACTGAGGCATTGAAAAGGGGGGAGAAACTGAAGCATGGGGAGAGGGAAACTGAGGCACAGGGAAAGGGTGGAGTCCCAGGGCAGCACTCTCCTCCCAGGGCCCTGCCACCCCCCCATCATTATCCCTGGCCCCAGAGGTGACACATCTGTGACATTTGTACAGGGCCTTCCAACCAAGGGGTTGGTTCCAAGGAGGGGACACACGCGCAGTTCCAGGCGCCTCCATCTCCCAGGGGGGGGATTTTCCTCTGTCGAAACCGGGTCCAAGGTTGGGAAAAGGTTCCCGGTGGGAATTCTGGGGGGGGGGTGCACAGACTGGACACACTCCCCCTTTTGTCTCTTAGCATTATGTGATTTTTAAAAAAAAGAAAAGAAAAAATCAACACAACTGTATAGAAATCACCACTCGCTCGTCATTCCTTCCTTCCTTCCAGATCCCAAACAACTCCCGGCTCCGGCTTCAGCGGAACCTCCTCTCGTCCCACACGTAGCGCTTCCCTGTGGGCACCTTGCGGAAAAACAGGCTGTTCCCTCGGTTCATGTTGCCCTGGAAGGGGGTGATGGTCAGCACTGGGTGAGCGGGGGTTGCCCCCAGCCCTGCTGTGGGCCCCCTTTGGGGCTCCCAGATGGCTGTTCCCTGCGTCTGTGCAGTATTCCCGGTGCATCTGGACAGTATTCCCGGTACATCTGGGCAGTATTCCCAGTTCCAGCCACTTACCTCCCTGTGCAGCTGGCTCCAGCAGTCCAGCCAAGAGTCGTAGGCGGGTGCATAGGGGAGGAGACCCCCGGCCAGCCTAGGGAAAGGAAGGGAGATCCCACAGGAATTATTTCCATCCAGGACCCATCCCCTCCACAGCTCCACACTGGGCTGATCCCCACGATGGCTGGTAACCATCCCAGTGCCCACCCCATACACCCCCCCATCACAGCCCAACGACCCCACAGTGAGCTTGGAAGCTCTTTGCCAAGCAGGAGCTTCAGGAAGGTGGTTTTGGGAGCGGATCTGGGATGGGGGGACCCAGAGGGGGGTCCTCCCAGCCCCTCCGGACTCACCCGCAGTTATTCACGGCCATCAGGTTGGAGACCAGCACGAAGGGGTAGGTCAGCATGCTGGCAAAAAACTGCAAGGGAGAGGGGGCGCTGCTCAGCAGCAGCACACCAGGATGCCCCGCCCTGCTCCCCAGAATATCCCTTGGGAATGCCGGGAGGAATCCCTGTCCCCCAGGCTCCATGGGAAGGAGCCACACGCCCTGGCAGTACTCACTCCGGTGACAGCCTGGGAGTAGCTTTTCATCTCAGTCATGGCAGAGACCTGTGGGAGGAGAAAAGCCACCATCAGCCCCCAGGGGGTCACCTCCAAGTCCCCTCTGGAACATTCCCTGTCCCTCCCCAGCCCTCCCAGGCTCCCCCCAGCTCAGCCCGTACCCCGTTCTCCAGCGCGTACGTGTTGATGAGGTAGGCCAGCATGTTGCAGAGCCAGAGGGAGAGGATGTCCCCGAGGAGCCGGGGGACCAGGCCGCTGCAAGAGAAGAGGGAATGTGAGCCTGGGGTGGATCCAGATCCAGCTGCACGGTGACCTGGGAGTGGTTGGGAAACGGGAGGGGAAGGGCCAGCTGGGACCACACGGAGCGGATCCAACCTCTCCCTCCAGCCGCTGATCCCGGGGAGGGGTCACCCCACTTTTGCTGCCTTAATGCCACCCTAGGAGGCAGGGGCCTCACTGGATCCATGCCAGGAAGCCCCTCAGGGAGGGAACAAGGAGCAACACCTAGGGATCGTGGGCAGAGACCCCCCCTGCTGTGCCCCCAGCCCCCAGCACTCACGCAAAGAAGCCGAGGATGCCTTCTTCCTGGTAAATGGTGGTGAAGGCGCTTAGTGTTCC
>NW_009954677.1:9943-12895 GCF_000747805.2 Chaetura pelagica
AGAATCGATCCTACCTCTACCCCTGAGAGGGGAAACTGAGGCATTGAAAAGGGGGGAGAAACTGAAGCATGGGGAGAGGGAAACTGAGGCACAGGGAAAGGGGGGAGTCCCAGGGCAGCACTCTCCTCCCAGGGCCCTGCCACCCCCCCATCATTATCCCTGGCCCCAGAGGTGACACATCTGTGACATTTGTACAGGGCCTTCCAACCAAGGGGTTGGTTCCAAGGAGGGGACACACGCGCAGTTCCAGGCGCCTCCATCTCCCAGGGGGGGGATTTTCCTCTGTCGAAACCGGGTCCAAGGTTGGGAAAAGGCTCCCGGTGGGAATTCTGGGGGGGGGGTGCACAGACTGGACACACTCCCCCTTTTGTCTCTTAGCATTATGTGATTTTTAAAAAAAAGAAAAGAAAAAATCAACACAACTGTATAGAAATCACCACTCGCTCGTCATTCCTTCCTTCCTTCCAGATCCCAAACAACTCCCGGCTCCGGCTTCAGCGGAACCTCCTCTCGTCCCACACGTAGCGCTTCCCTGTGGGCACCTTGCGGAAAAACAGGCTGTTCCCTCGGTTCATGTTGCCCTGGAAGGGGGTGATGGTCAGCACTGGGTGAGCGGGGGTTGCCCCCAGCCCTGCTGTGGGCCCCCTTTGGGGCTCCCAGATGGCTGTTCCCTGCGTCTGTGCAGCATTCCCGGTGCATCTGGACAGTATTCCCGGTACATCTGGGCAGTATTCCCAGTTCCAGCCACTTACCTCCCTGTGCAGCTGGCTCCAGCAGTCCAGCCAAGAGTCGTAGGCGGGTGCATAGGGGAGGAGACCCCCGGCCAGCCTAGGGAAAGGAAGGGAGATCCCACAGGAATTATTTCCATCCAGGACCCATCCCCTCCACAGCTCCACACTGGGCTGATCCCCACGATGGCTGGTAACCATCCCAGTGCCCACCCCATACACCCCCCCATCACAGCCCAACGACCCCACAGTGAGCTTGGAAGCTCTTTGCCAAGCAGGAGCTTCAGGAAGGTGGTTTTGGGAGCGGATCTGGGATGGGGGGACCCAGAGGGGGGTCCTCCCAGCCCCTCCGGACTCACCCGCAGTTATTCACGGCCATCAGGTTGGAGACCAGCACGAAGGGGTAGGTCAGCATGCTGGCAAAAAACTGCAAGGGAGAGGGGGCGCTGCTCAGCAGCAGCACACCAGGATGCCCCGCCCTGCTCCCCAGAATATCCCTTGGGAATGCCGGGAGGAATCCCTGTCCCCCAGGCTCCATGGGAAGGAGCCACACGCCCTGGCAGTACTCACTCCGGTGACAGCCTGGGAGTAGCTTTTCATCTCAGTCATGGCAGAGACCTGTGGGAGGAGAAAAGCCACCATCAGCCCCCAGGGGGTCACCTCCAAGTCCCCTCTGGAACATTCCCTGTCCCTCCCCAGCCCTCCCAGGCTCCCCCCAGCTCAGCCCGTACCCCGTTCTCCAGCGCGTACGTGTTGATGAGGTAGGCCAGCATGTTGCAGAGCCAGAGGGAGAGGATGTCCCCGAGGAGCCGGGGGACCAGGCCGCTGCAAGAGAAGAGGGAATGTGAGCCTGGGGTGGATCCAGATCCAGCTGCACGGTGACCTGGGAGTGGTTGGGAAACGGGAGGGGAAGGGCCAGCTGGGACCACACGGAGCGGATCCAACCTCTCCCTCCAGCCGCTGATCCCGGGGGGCCCCCCCCTTTTTGCTGCCTTAATGCCACCCTAGGAGGCAGGGGCCTCGCTGGATCCATGCCAGGAAGCCCCTCAGGGAGGGAACAAGGAGCAACACCTAGGGATCGTGGGCAGAGACCCCCCCTGCTGTGCCCCCAGCCCCCAGCACTCACGCAAAGAAGCCGAGGATGCCTTCTTCCTGGTAAATGGTGGTGAAGGCGCTTAGTGTTCCGCTGGGCCGGGGAGGAAGAGGAGAGAAGAGTGGTGGGAGGGGGGCCTGGCAGGCAGGCAGCCCACCCCCCAGCCCCCTGTGCCTTTCCCAGCCCCCTAAAGGCCTTTTTACTGTACAGAGCTGCTCTTGGGCCCATCTCCCTGACTTGACTCATCCCACCAGTTTCTCTGGTGTCTTCTCACCTTGCCATGGTCAGATTTGGTGCAGTAGTCACCCCAGAAGAAAACAGTCATGGCCCTGTGTACATTGATCCACCCTCAGGAACTCTTGCTGCTTCTCTGCATCAGCTGCACACGTGTGCTCAGGAAGCTTCCTTGGTGCCTGAGCAGATAATAATGAGAATAAAATCCATGCAGAGCATAAATCCAGACACAATCCTTGGATATTGAGCTTATACTTAGGTGCTGTGACGGATCTGGGTGAAGAGGGGGGGGGGGGGGGGGGGAGAAGCGGGCGGGGGGGGGGGGGGGGGGGGACGGACACCCCAACCCCCCCATCCCAGCAGACCCCAGCACCCTCCTCCTCACCTCCTTCAGGACCTGCTCCAGGGAGGCCACCTGCTCCTTCTTGCTGGATCCAGGCTGGAGAGGGAAGGAGGAGTTAGGAGAGGAAGAGCCCCCCGTGAAGGCCCCGCTCCCTCCACGCACCCCCAAAAAGGATCTGTGTGTCTGTCCCCCAGTTGGCAGCCCCCAGACCCACACCCTGACCCCCCCCAGAGCCCTCAGTGCTGGGGGGTTGGCCCTCTTGGTGCTGGGGAGACTCTGCCAGCAAGAGGGATGGAGGGAGAGAGAGAAGGAGGGAGAGAGAGAAGGAGGGAGAGAGAGAAGGAGGGAGAGAGAGAAGGAGGGAGAGAGAGAGGGAGGGAGAGAGAGAAGGAGGGAGATGGGGACAGGAAAAGAGTGAGGGAGTGAGAAAGAGATGGAGAGAGGAAAAGATAGAGGGGAAAAGAGATAGAGATGAAGAGGGAGGGAAGAAAGGAAAGAAAGATGGAGAGGCAGGGATGGAGAAAAGGAGGAAGAGAGAGAGCAGAAAATGGAGG
>NW_009954678.1:0-333 GCF_000747805.2 Chaetura pelagica
CCCCGTGAGCTTCTCCCTCACCCTCGGGGGCTTTTCTATCACCCCGGGGGTTTCCCCCTCACCCCCGGGGGCTTCTCCATCACCCCTGGAGTTTCTCCATCATCCCTGGGGGCTTCTCCATCACCCCAAGAGCTTCTCCATCACCCCTGGGGGCTTCTCCATCATCCCTGGGGGCCTCTCCCTCACTCCTGGGGGCTTCTCCATCACCCCAAGAGCCTCTCCATCACCCCTGGGGGCTTCTCCATCATCCCTGGGGGCCTCTCCCTCACTCCTGGGGGCTTCTCCATCACCCCAAGAGCCTCTCCATCACCCCTGGGAGCTCGTCCGTCACTC
>NW_009954678.1:427-630 GCF_000747805.2 Chaetura pelagica
TCATCCCCGGGGGCTTCTCCCTCACTCCTGGGGGCTTCTCCCTCACCCCCAAGAGCTTCTCCATCACCCCGGGGGCTTCTCCCTCCCCTCTGGGAGTTTCTCCCCGTGTTCCCGGGGTGCTCCAGCAGAAGCTCTGCCCCCCAGAGCACCCCAGGCTCTCCCCACCGCCCTCTGTGTGTGTGTGTGTGTGTGTGTGTCCCCAA
>NW_009954679.1:0-256 GCF_000747805.2 Chaetura pelagica
GCTCAGCTTCCCCCCCATGGGTGACAGCCCGTAGAAGATCTCGTCGTACTTGGCCTTGTCCTTGGTCACCACCCACTCGTCCCCTTCCTCCCCTTCTTCCTCCTCCTCCTCCTCCTCCTCAGCCCCGCTGAAGGGGCCCTGGCGGGTCCCGTCGAACGCCCCCCCCTGCACCCCGGCCCCCTCGGGGGTCCCCAGCTCCTCGCGCCGCAGCAGCGGCATCAGCGCCGCGATGTCCGCGGCCAGGAGCTCGTCCACG
>NW_009954679.1:1308-2409 GCF_000747805.2 Chaetura pelagica
GACAGGAGCCGCGGGGAGCCCCGGGACAGGGAAAGGATCCCCAGGGAGCCCCCGGGACAGGATCCCCAGGGAGCCCCTGGAACAGGGACAGGATCCCCAGGGAGCCCCTGGACCAGGGACAGGATCCCCAGGGAGCCCCTGGACCAGGGACAGGATCCCCAGGGAGCCCCTGGACCAGGGACAGGATCCCCAGGGATCCCCAGGACAGGGACAGGATCCATGTGGATCCCTGGGACAGGATCCCCAGGGAGCCCCTGGGACAGGGACAGGAGCCCCAGGGATCCCTGGAACAGGGACAGGATCCCCAGGGAGCCCCTGGACCAGGGACAGGATCCCCAGGGATCCCCAGGACAGGGACAGGATCCATGTGGATCCCTGGGACAGGATCCCCAGGGAGCCCCTGGGACAGGGACAGGAGCCCCAGGGATCCCTGGAACAGGGACAGGATCCCCGGGGATCCCCTGGGACAGGGACAGGATCCCCAAGGATTTGTGGGACAGGATCCCCAGAGATCCCCAGGACAGGATCCCCAGGGATGTGCGGGACAGGATCCACACAGATCCCCTGGAACAGGATCAGGATCCACGTGGATCCCTGGGACAGAACCCAAATGGATTCCCCGGGACAGGATCTCCACAGATCTCCTGGAACAGGATCAGGATCCACGTGGATCCCTGGGACAGAACCCAAATGGATTCCCCGGGACAGGATCCACACAGATCCCTGGGACTGGATCCCCATGGATCCCCTCGGACAGGATCAGGATCCCCATGGGTCCCCTAGGCCAGGATTCACGTGGATGTGCGGGTCAGGATCCACCCGGATCCCTGGAACAGGATCCACCCGGATCCCGAGGGATCCCCCGGCCGGGATCCCGACAGATCCCGAGGGATCCCCAGGCCCCCCACCTGCATGCGGGCGCAGTCCGGGAAGTCCCCGGGCGGGATGTGCTGCTCCAGCTGGATGCGGGCGAAGAGCAGGGGCAGCTTGGAAATGAGCTGCTTCTTCTTGTGCTCCTTCCCGAACACCGAGGGCATCTCCTTGCGCAGGCGGCTGATGATGTGGGCGTGCACCTGGGGGGGCTCTGCACTCACCCACCCC
>NW_009954680.1:0-375 GCF_000747805.2 Chaetura pelagica
GAGACCCTCAAATTCCCCCCTGGGGACCCTCAAATCCCACCGTGGGACCCCAAATCCCACTTAGGGATCCCTAAATCCTCACTGGGACCCCCAAATCCCACCTGGGGACCCTTAAATCTCCCCTGGGACCCCCAAAACCCCCCTGGGGACCCTCAGTTCCCCTCCTGGGACCCCTTAAATTTACCCTGGGACCCTTGAAACCCCCCTGGGGACCCTCAATTCCTCTCCTGGGACCCCCCAAGTCCCCCTTGGGGATCCTTAAATCTTTGCTGGGACCCCAAATCCCACTTAGGGATTCTCAAATCCTCACTGGGACCCCCCAAATCCTACCTGGGGACCCTGGAATCCCCCCCTGGGACCCCAAATCCCACTTAC
>NW_009954681.1:0-527 GCF_000747805.2 Chaetura pelagica
GTGGGGAAGGGGCTGGAGAAGGTGGGGAAGGAGCAGGAGAACATGGAGAAGGAGCTAGAGAACAGGGAAAAGAAGCTGGAGAACGTAGGAAATGAGCTGGAGAACGTGGGGAAGGGGCAGGAGAAGGTGGGGAAGGAGAAGAACGTGGAGAAGGGGCTGGAGAACCTGGGGAAGGGGCAGGAGAAGGTGGAGAAGGGGCAGGAGAACCTGGGGAAGGGGCTGGAGAACCTGGGGAAGGGGCCGGGGAAGGTGGGGAAGGGGCCGGGGCAGAAGGTGGAGAAGGGGCAGGAGAACCTGGAGAAGGGGCAGGAAAACCTGGAGAAGGGGCTGGAGAACCTGGAGAAGGGGCAGGAAAACCTGGAGAAGGGGCTGGAGAACATGGAGAAGGGGCAGGAGAACAGAGAAAAGAAGCTGGAGAATGTAGGGAATGAGCTGGAGAACGTGGGGAAGCAGCTGGAGAACGTGGGGAAGGGGCAGGAGAACCAGGGGACGTGGAAGGAGAAGGTGGGGAAGGGGCTGGAGAAGGT
>NW_009954682.1:0-1775 GCF_000747805.2 Chaetura pelagica
TCACCCCGAGGGTCACCCCCACCTACCCTGTAACAAAACCTCGTTGTCCGGTTGGCACGTCAGCAGACACTACAATGAGGTGACCGTAAAAGTGTCCTCAGGGTGTTGTTGCTCTACCATGGGTCCCAAAAACCCGCTCTTCTGGGTGGGGGCCATGACGGGGTGCCCTTGGGGTGCAAAACTGGGGTACCTGTAGTTGTCCTGCAGTTGCAGCATTGAGTCTCTTGGTACGGGGGAGATGTTCAAGTCATTGATCAAGGGACAAGCGTAGGGTCCTCGGTGGTGCGCCCGGGACATCTCCAAGGGTTCCTTCTCACCCTTGGAGGGGTGGGTGCTGCTTGGGCTGCTCAAGTGGGGGTTGAGACACGTGGGGTCCGTCCTCCCCATGAAGTCTACCAGCATCCCGGCCCCCGCTTTCCCGTCGTAGGAAGGGCTGCGGGTGCTGGCGTTGGGGGAATACCAGTACGGGGGGTTTTTGCAACTGGGGGAGTCATAGTGCGGTTGAGGCATGGGGAGATCGCGGCACGGCAGGTGGGGGGCGTGCGGCAGGGACCCCCCCTGCATGCTGTGTTTGAGCGAGTCGCAGGCGGGCAGCTTCCGGATGTCCCCGGCCCGTAGGTCCTCCTTGAAGGCCAAGGTTGGGGAGCAGTTGGGCGAGAAGGCTTTCTGCAAACCGGCCTCAAAGACAGTCTGCTGGCCGGGACCCGCCAGCTGGTGCGGGAGGGCAGGGAAGTGCTTGCTCTCCAAATCCGGCTGCCCCAAACCGGGGGAGTCACTCTGAAAGCCCTGGACAAATGTCCCGTCCGAGGGGGTGGAGGGGTTCATGGAATAGGGGCCGGCGTAGTCACAGGGGTCCCGCTCGCCCACCCCGAAGCCCCGGGATTGGGAGGGCAGGGGGGACATGCTGCTGTCCCCGCTGTAGTAGTCCAAGCCCAGGTCCGTGCTCTCCTGGAAGAGGGGGTTGACCACCTGTGACTTGGTGGGGAACTTGGCCTTGCCCGTCCCCCTCTCCTTCTTGGAGGCACAAGCTCCCCGGGAGCCCCGAGGCTGCCGGGGTCCTGTGCTCCTCTTGGAGGGGTAGACAGAGGAGGAGGAAGAAGAGGAGGAGAAGTTCAGGTGGGAGGTGTCAAACATGTCCACCTTCTTCCGTCGGCCTCGACCGGGCTTGGAGTTGCTCTGGAAGAGGACACTCTGGTTCCAGTTGTAGCCTGGGGCAGAGGATGCCTCATTCCAGTCCATCATCAGCTTCTCCAGGCTGGAGAGGCTGGACTGGCCCTCGCTGGAGGAGGCCTCGCTGTTGGCACGCCGGTAGCCGGCCGGCTGGTTGAACTGGGTGCTGTCAGAGGAGGACTCGGAGAAGGTCTCTGAGACCGTCTGCTGCTTAGCTTTCTGCGGGGTGTAGTTGGAGATGTCCAGGATGACATTGGGCTCGTTGAGGTGACACTCGAACCCTGGGTTGTAGAGCTGGCTGAAGGCCTCCGAGCTCCAATCCAACCCACCGTAGCCTTGCCGGAAAGCCCAGGGCGCGGCGCTGGGGAACTGCCGGCAGTTTTCGGGTGAGGGTTGGAAGGAAGCTGAGCCCTTGGGCACCATGTAGCCACCGGGCGACACGGTGCTGGCCCGGCTGTCGCAGCGCAGGGGGGTGTGGGCTGCGCTGGAGAACTGTCCCCCTTGCTCGGTGCTGTTGAAGAAGGCAGCTTTGCCCAAGGGCAAGCTGGGACCGGCCGTCGGCGGCGCGTAGCCGGCACTGTGGGCACTGCTGGGAGAGGAGGGGA
>NW_009954682.1:2886-3571 GCF_000747805.2 Chaetura pelagica
CACTGGCTCTGCCTGTTGAGGAAGGCCAGCTTGGCCAACACGTCCGAGTAGTCAGCCTTGCTGTCGTTGGTGTCGGCGATGTAGGATGGCTGAGGGGAAGCCAGCTTCTGCTTCCTTCTCCTCCTCTTCTTCACCTCCGGGACGGGTTCCTTGGGCTTGGTTTGGCCCAGCAGCAGGTTCTTGGGGGCCCTGCCCCTCTTGCGCTTCAAGATGATGGGCATCTCGCCTGGGGGGAAGACCACCACCACGTTGCGCCCATTGTTCTTCATCTTGAGCAGCGGCGTGGGCTCCATGGAGCTGCTGGCCGCCAGCTCCTTGCCCTCCAGGTTGAGGTTGCTGCTGAGCGACGACACCTTGTAGGTGGTCTTGTTCCTCCTCCCCAGGGACACAGGGATCTTGGCCATCTTCACTACCATCTTCCTCACCCCTCGGCA
This sequence comes from Chaetura pelagica, assembly GCF_000747805.2. Classification (NCBI taxonomy): domain Eukaryota; kingdom Metazoa; phylum Chordata; class Aves; order Apodiformes; family Apodidae; genus Chaetura; species Chaetura pelagica. The sequence continues at coordinate 3,321 of NW_009954682.1, forward strand.
CTTGTTTTTCTTCCCCGTCGCAGGGGCCTTGGACACCTCGTCGGGGTCCAGAGTGGTGGGAGGTGGGGGAGGGGGGGCCAGTAGCGGGGTGCTGGGCTCCTCAGGCTCGGGGGGCACCTCGGCAGGCAGGGCAAGAGGGGACAAGACGCGGCTCTCGGGGGTGATGTCCACCCGGCGCCCTCGCCCTGCCCTCCTCCGGCGGCACAGCATCTTTGGCTTGTCTGTCCGGCGCAGGGCGTATTTGCGGTGGT
>NW_009954682.1:4813-5337 GCF_000747805.2 Chaetura pelagica
GCCGGGGCCCTCAGGGAAGCTCAGCACGCTGCAGGATAAGGCCTTTTCCGCCGGGCAAGCCGGGGGCCGCTGCGCCGGGTGGCCCGGAGGGTAGAACTTGGGCTCTCGGACGTAGTCGGGCGAGCCACGCACAACGCTGGTCGTTACCACTGGGCCCGGGGGCTTCACGCGCATCCTGACCTCCTCCTCCCCCGCGTGCCGCTTGGCCGAGCAGTTGCTGACATGGGGGTCAGGGAAGGTGGGACCGGGACCTGCACGAGGCGGAGAGGGGGACAGTGAGGATCTGAGGGCATCAACAACACCTGCTCCAGCCCTGCTGCCCCCACCTTTGTCACCCACAGCTCATCCCTGCTCCAGCCCTGCTGCCTGTCTTTGCCTCCCAGCTCATTCCTGTTCCATCCCTGCTCCCTCTCTTTGCCCCCCAGCTCATCCCTGCTCCATCCTCAGCAAGGACCTGGCTGGTACCGAAGGAATCTGCCCCCACCACCCTCAACTACCCCAGTGGGGGGGTGGGAAATGGGGTT
>NW_009954682.1:8919-9140 GCF_000747805.2 Chaetura pelagica
TCCATCCCCATCCCTCCCTCCCCGTCTCTTCTGCCAGCCTTTGGGCACAACGCTGCCAAGCAGGAGATGCGGGCACCTCTTCTTCTGCCAGGGGTAGAGTTACACCAAGGGCGATGTGGAGCAGGAAAATATGTGCTAGAAAGACCGGTCTGGTCTCTGGTGAAGCTGCTCATGTGCCCGGAGAGCTGTCGGAGGGGAGGCGGGCAGGAAGGAAGCAAACG
>NW_009954683.1:0-250 GCF_000747805.2 Chaetura pelagica
GAGCGCCCAAAGGAGCCTCAGGTGCCTCCAGGAGGTCCCTCCTGTGCCCAAAGGAGCCTCAGTTGCCCAGAACTTTCTCCCCGGGTGCCCCGAGCCTCTCCTGGGACCCCGAACCGAAACCCCGGGAGCCCCGAACCGACCCTGGGAGCACCGAACGACTCCCCGGGAACCCCCCGAAAGCCTCGGACCGCCCCTCAGAGCCCCGAACGAGACCCTAGAACCCCAGAAACGCCCCCCGGGAGCCCCGAAC
>NW_009954684.1:0-1151 GCF_000747805.2 Chaetura pelagica
GAGTACCTGGAGAAAGGGGACACCAGGTTGGATGTTCTTCCTCCCCACGGTGGGTCAGGGCCACCCAGCCCCAAGCAGAGGTGACGTGTGGCCCTGGGGGTGGCTCTGGGGAAACCCATGGGGACCAGAAGACCACGGGGTTCAGCCCCCTGACCCTGTCCCCAGGTTATGGCATATCCTACACAGCCTGTCCTGCTCCAGGTGGCCTCTGAGGACCTCCCAGACCTCTGTGGACCCCAATGGTTGCCCCCAAAATGGCCTCCCGTGGTCCTAGATGGCTTCACACCAATACCCATGGGTCCTCAAAGCCCCATGGCCAACCAAGATCACCCCATATCCCCCCAGGGGACCCTATGGCTGTGGCTCCCCACAGTTCTCCATGTCCTCTCAAGATGTCTCGAGGCCCCAAGGCCACCCATGGCCCCCTCATGGTTCTCCAAGGCCCCATGGTCAACCACAGATGCCCCATGAACCCCATGGACTCCCAAGGTTCCCCAAGGTCCTCCATGGTTCTCCAAAGCCCCGTGGTCAACCATAGATCCCCCATGAACCCCATGGACTCCCAAGGTTCCCCAAGGTCCTCCATGGTTCTCCAAAGCCCCGTGGTCAACCATAGATCCCCCATGAACCCCATGGACTCCCAAGGTTCCCCAAGGTCCTCCATGGTTCTCCAAAGCCCCGTGGTCAACCATAGATCCCCCATGAATCCCATGGACTCCCAAGGTTCCTCATAGCCCCAAGGTTCTCCAAAGCCCCATGGTCAACCATAGATCCCCCATGAACCCCACGGACTCCCAAGGTTCCTCAAGGTCCTCCAAAGCCCCCTGGTCAACCACAGCCCCTCAAGAACCCCCTATATCCCCATGTTCCCACATGGTTCCTCACCGTTCTCCACCCCCTCCCAAGGTCCCCCATGGCCCCCGCAACGTTTCCCCAAAGCCCCAAGGCCAACCAGAGATCTCCAGGAGCCCCGGTAGCCCCCGGGGTAGCTCCCCCAGCCCCTTACAGAGTCACCCCACACCCCCAAGACCCCCAAGACCCCCAGGAGTGTCCCCCCTCACGTGACATCCCCAGCGTAGTGCCTGACGCGGAAATCCCGGTCGAACGCCAGGCTCTTGTCGGTGGGGCAGACCTGGGTGGGGGGGAAGGGG
>NW_009954684.1:5076-6139 GCF_000747805.2 Chaetura pelagica
CCGCCACCTCCCCTGCACACCCTGACCCCCCTGCAGCCCCCAGACCCACAGCCTTGCAGGGGACCCCCTGCTCCTGGCCCTCCTGGCCATCATCCCCTCCCCGTGTCCCTCCCAAGCCTTGTCCCCTCCCCATGTCCTTCCCATCCCCATCCCAGCTCCTGTCCCCCCCCAGCTGTCCCCTTCAGGTGTCCCCCTGTCCCATCCAGGCATCCTTCCTGTCCCCATCCCAGCTCCTGTCTCCTCCCAGGTGTCCCCATCCCAGCTCCTCTTCCCTCCCAGGTGTGCCTGTCCCATCTCCTGTCCCCTCCAGGTGTCCCCCCTAGATGTCCCCAACTCATCTCCTCTCCAATCCCAGATGTCCCCATCCCATCTTCTGTACCCCCCAGATATTCCTGTCCCCAGGTGTCCCCCTCAGCTGTCCACATCCCACCTCCTCTCCCCTCCCAGGTGTCCCTGTCCCAGCTCCTATCCCCTCCAAGTGTCCCTCTCAGGTGTCCCTGTCCCCTCCAACTGTCCCTACCAACTGTCCCCATCCCAGCTCCTCTCCCCTCCCGGGTGTCCCCATCTCATCTCCTCTCCAAGTGTCCCTCTCAGGTGTCCCTGTCCCCCTCAGCTGTCCCCACCCCACCTCCTCTCCCCATCCTAGATGTCCCCATCCCATCTCCTGTCCCCTCCCAGGTATCCCCATCCCACTCAGGTGTCCTTGTCCTCAGATGTCCCCCACAGCTGTCCCCTCCCCACCTCCTCTCCCCTCCCAGGTGTCCCTGTCCCCTCCAACTGCCAACACCAGGTTTCCCCCCCTTCCTGTCCCCCCTAGCTGTCCCCATCCCATCTCCTGTCCCCTCTCAGCTGTCCCTGTCCCCTCCAACTGTCCCTACCAGCTGTCCCCATCCCATCTCCTGTCCCCTCTCAGCTGTCCCTGTCCCCTCCAACTGTCCCTACCAACTGTCCCCATCCCAGCTCCTCTCCCCTCCCGGGTGTCCCCATCTCATCTCCTCTCCAAGTGTCCTTCTCAGGTGTCCCTGTCCCCCCCAGCTGTCCCCATCCCATCTCCTGTCCCCTC
>NW_009954684.1:6807-7131 GCF_000747805.2 Chaetura pelagica
GGAACCTCCTGGGCTCCAGTTTGCACCCACTGCCCCTTGTCCTGTCACTGGACATCACTGCACAAAGCCTGGCTCTGTCCTCCTGACACTGCCCTGAACAGATTTGTGCCCATGGATGAGGTGGCCCCTCAGTCTCCTCTTCTCCAAGCCCAACAGCCCCAGCTCCCTCAGCCTTTCCTCAGCAGGGAGATGTTCCCCTCCCTCCAGCATCTCTGGGGCTCTGCCCTGGGCTCTTCCCAGCAGTTCCCTGTCCTTCTGGAACTGAGGGGCCCAGAACTGGGCACAACATCCCAGATGTGGCCTCACCAGGGCAGAACAGAGGGG
>NW_009954684.1:7224-7499 GCF_000747805.2 Chaetura pelagica
CCCCAGCCCCCCCGGTCCCCTCCCCCCTCCCCCCCAGCAGCTCAGCCCCCAGCCTGCCCTGCTCCATGGGGCTGTTCTGCCCCAGCTGGAGGACCCTGCCCTTGTTGGATCCCACCAGGTTTCTCCCAGCCCTGCCCAGCACCACCTGCTGTGTCACCCCCTGCCCTCCCAGCACAGTGTCACCCCCCAAACTCCCTGAGGACTCTGTACCCACATCCAGCTCCTTGATGAAGACACCGAACAGCCCCATCCCCGACCCAAGGGTCACTGTCCCC
>NW_009954685.1:0-1442 GCF_000747805.2 Chaetura pelagica
TGCACACGTGTGAGTCCTTGTGCACATGTGTCCCTGTGCACACACATGTCCTTGTGCACATGTGTCCATGTGCACACGTGTGAATCCTTGTGCACACGTGTGAGTCCTTGTGAACACGTGTCCTTGTGCACACGTGTTCTTGTGCACAGACATGTCCTTGTGAACATGTGTCCTTGTGCACACGTGTGAGTCCTTCTACACACATGTCCTTGTGCACATGCATGTCTTTGTGCATGTGTGAGTCCTTGTGCACACACGTCCTTGTGCACGTGTGTGTCCTTGTGCACACATGTGTTCTTGTGCACACGTGACTCCTCCTGCACATGTGTCCTCATGCACGTGTCCTTGTGCACGTGTCCTTAGCACACGTGAGTCCTCATGCACACACAGAGCCTCGTGCACCCTCGTGCACACATGTTCTTGTGCACGTGGCCTTAGCACACCTAAGTCCCTGTGCACACGTGAGTCCTTGTGCACATGTAACTCCTGCACACGTGTTCTTGTGTACATGTGAGTCCTTGTGCACGTGTGTCCCTGTGCACGTCCTTGTGCACACGTGTCCTTTTGCACGAATTAGTCCTTGTGCACACGTGGGTCCTTGTGCACACATCCTTAGCACACGTGAATCCTTGTGTACGTGTTCTTGTGCACAAGTGTCCTCATGCACACATGTGCCTTTAGCACACACGAGTCCTTGTGCACACGTGACCTCGTGCACACACAGGGCCTCGTGCACTCACAAGTGCTTGTTCACACACCAGACCTTGTGCACACATGTGGGGCCTTGTGTCCACGTGAGCCCTCGTGCACTCACAAGTGCTCGTGCACACCTGGGGCCTCGTTTTCCTGGGCCTCGTGCACACGTGAGTTCTGGTGCACATGTGAGGCCTCGTGCACTCACATGTGTCCTCGTGCACTCATGTGGATCCTTGTGCCTTCACAGGCCCAGGTGCACACGTGGGGCCTTGAGCACTCACAAGTGCTTGTGCACTCACAGGTCCTCATGTTCCTGGCCCTTGTGCACACGTGGGCTCTGGTGCACATGTGAGTCCTTGTGCACTCGTATCTCCTCGTGCATTCACAGGTCCTTGTGCACCGGGGGCCCCTCGTGTGTTCACAGCCCTGGTGCACACGTGGCTCCTTGTGCTCCCTCATGGCTCCTTGTGCACACACATTCCTGCTACACGTGTCAATCCAGGTGTGCTCCTGGCCCTTGTGCACGAGTGTGTCCTCGTGAGCGCACGACTCCTCGTGCACACACGTGGTTCCAGGTGCCCCCCCAGCCCTGCCACGCACACGTGTGTGCAATGGAGCACACAGAGAGGGGCAGGCACACGTGTGTGACACCCTTGCACACATGTGTGAGAGCACACGCGCCCGTGCAAGGACACACGGAGGCACACGCGTGTGCACAGCCCACGGCCACGTGCACGGGGGCTGAC
>NW_009954685.1:2747-3525 GCF_000747805.2 Chaetura pelagica
CTGTCTCCCCACCTGTCCCTGTGTCCCCTTGTACCCCCCCCCACGTCCCCATGTCCCCACGTCCCCATGTCCATCCCCATGTCCCCGTGTCCATCCCCATGTCCATCTCCCCATCCCCTTGTCCGTCCCCATGTCCCCATGTCCATCCCCTTGTCCATCCCTGTATCCATCCCCATGTCCCCTTGTCCATCCCCACGTCCCTGTGTCCATCCCCATGTCCCCATGTCCCTCCCCACATCCCCTTGTCCATCCCCTTGTCCCCACGACCATCCTCATGTCCATCCCCACGTCCCCACGTCCATCCCCATGTCCCCTTTTCCATCCCCTTGTCCATCCCCGTGTCCATCCCCTTGTCCCTGTGTCCATCCCCACATCCATCCTATCCATCCCCATGTCTCCGTGTCCATCCCCGTGTCCATCCCTGTGTCCATCCCCGTGTCCATATCCCCATCCCTATGTCCATCCCCTTGTCCCCATGTCCCCTTGTCCATCCCCTTGTCCATCCCCTTGTCCCCTTGTCCATCCCCTTGTCCATCCCCATGTCCCTGTGTCCATCCCCTTGTCCATCCCTGTGTCCATCCTTGTGTCTCTGTGTCCATCCCCATGTCCGTCTCCCCATCCCTATGTCCATCCCCTTGTCCCCATGTCCATCCCCATGTCCATCCCCTTGTCCATCCCCACATCCCCTTGTCCATCCCCATGTCCCCTTGTCCATCCCCATGTCCCCTGTGTCCATCCCTATGTCCATCTCCCCATCCCTATGTCCATCCCCTTGTCC
>NW_009954687.1:0-337 GCF_000747805.2 Chaetura pelagica
GATGTGGGATGGGATGCAGGATGGGATGCAGTGGGGATGCAGGATGGGATGGGATGGAACAGGGATGCGAGATGGGATGGAACAGAGATGTGGGATGGGATGCAGGATGGGATGTGGTATGGAATGCAACAGGGATGAGGGATGGGATATGGTATGGAATGCAACAGGGATGAGGGATAGGATGTAGTGAGGATGTGGGATGGAATGTAACATGGATGCAAGATGGGATGCAGGATGGGATACAGCAGGGATGTGGGATAGGATGTAGTGAGGATGTGGGATGGAGTGTAACATGGATGCGGGACAGGATGCAATGGAGATGAGGGGAAGCAGCAAG
>NW_009954689.1:0-346 GCF_000747805.2 Chaetura pelagica
GGAATCAATCCTGGGATGCTGGGAACAGCCCTTGTGGAGCTGCAGTTTTCCAGATGTTCAGCCCAAATCCTGAGAACCCTGGAGAATTCCCACCCTGGATGTCAGGGGATACTGGGGGGCTGTGGGATGGCACAAGAAGCACCTGGGCCACGCCGGGAGGGAGGAGGCACAGGAATCGGGGAGGAATCAATTAGAGAGGTGTGTTAATTGGCCTTAATTACCCCCCAGTTTGGCCAGTGAGGAGCTGGGTGTGTGAATAGGTCGAAGGGCCCAGGGTTGTCCTCTTTGTGTCCCCCCCCTGGGGATGGTGAGTCAGGAGCTGAGTCATGGCTGGGTTTTCCTTCTT
>NW_009954691.1:0-772 GCF_000747805.2 Chaetura pelagica
GGGTCCTACCAGGGAGGGGGGACATCCCAGGTCACCCCAAAACCTGCCTCTGCTCCCCAACTCCTCCCAAGTTCTGGAGGTTCCAACAGGAGAAGGACATGGAGCTTCTGGAGAAGGTTCCAGGGAGAGTTGGGGTGTCCAAGGGGAGAAGGGTCCAGGGAGAGTTGGGGGGTCCAAGGGGAGGAGGGTCCAGGGAGAGTTGGGGGGTCCAAGGGGAGGAGGGTCCAGGGAGAGTTGGGGGGTCCAAGGGGAGGAGGGTCCAGGGAGAGTTGGGGGGTCCAAGGGGAGGAGGGTCCAGGGAGAGTTGGGGGGTCCAAGGGGAGGAGGGTCCAGGGAGAGTTGGGGGGTCCAAGGGGAGGAGGGTCCAGGGAGAGTTGGGGGGTCCAAGGGGAGGAGGGTCCAGGGAGAGTTGGGGGGTCCAAGGGGAGGAGGGTCCAGGGAGAGTTGGGGGGTCCAAGGGGAGGAGGGTCCAGGGAGAGTTGGGGTGTCCAAGGGGAGTAGGTTCCATGGAGATGATCCCAGGGAGAGTTGGGGTGTCCCAAGTGTCCCTGGCCATGGTGGGGCTGGATCTGGATGTTCCTGGGAGGTTCCTCCATCCCAGGATCCCGTGGGATCTGGTTCCTCTCCCTGCAGATCATCCGCACCTTCCGCATCGAGACCCGGAAGGCGTCGAAGGCCGTGGCCAGGAGGAAGGTGGGGGGATCCCCTGGGAGTGGGAGGATCTCCTGGGAATGGGGGGATCTAGTGGGAATGGGGGGCTCCCGTGGGAATG
>NW_009954691.1:1405-4111 GCF_000747805.2 Chaetura pelagica
CCCCCCAGAACTGGAAGAAATTTGGCAACTCCGAGTTCGACGCCCCCGGCCCCAACGTGGCCACAACCACCGTCAGCGACGACGTCTTCATGACCTTCATCACCAGCAAGGAGGTGGGAGAGGAAACCCCCCCCCCAGGAGCCCCCCTGAGATCCTCTCCTCCCCAGGACCAGATCCCATGGGATCTTCTCCTCCCTTTCCCAAGGACCTGAACTGCCAAGAGGAGGAGGATCCCATGAACAAGCTGAAGGGACAGAAGATCGTGTCCTGTCGGATCTGCAAGGGGGACCATTGGACCACCCGGTGTCCCTACAAGGACACCCTGGGGCCCATGCAGAAGGAGTTGGCTGAGCAGTTGGGATTGTCCACGGGGGAGAAGGAGAAGCTCCCTGGAGGTTGGTCAGCTCCTCCTGCCAAGCAGGAGGATGTGGAGATGATCCAAGGGTTGGAGAAGTTGGGAGAGTTGAGGGGGGTGTTGAACTGGAGAAGGTTCTGTGGAGAGTTGGGGTGTCCAAAGGGAGAAGGTTCCAGGGGGAGTTGGGGTGTCCAAGTGGAGAAGGTTCCAGGGAGATGATCCCAGGGAGAGTTGGGGTGTCCGAGTGGAGAAGATTCCAGGGAGGCCTTGGAGAACCTCCCAGTGCCTGAAGGGAGTCCAGGAAAGCTGGGGAGGGACTTGGGCCAAGGGTAGGAGTGATGGGACCAGGGGGGATGGCTTGAAACTGGCAGAGGGAGCTGGAGGTTGGACCCGAGGAGGAAATTCTTGTCTGGGAGGGTGGGGAGAGCCTGGGCCAGAGAAGCTGTGGCTGCCCCATCCCTGGAAGTGTCCAAGGGCAGGTTGGATGGGGCTTGGAGCAACCTGGTGGGGTTGGAACTCCATGATCTTCAAACCATGGGATGGTTTGAGTTGGAAGGCACCTTGAAGACCCCCTAGATGATCCATAGATGGTCTTCAAGGTGGTTCCTCCATGCCTGTAATGTCCAAGGGCAGGTTGGAGCAACCTGGGCTGCTGGGAGGTGTCCCTACCCATGCTGGTGGTTAGACCTAGACGCTCCTGAAGATCCCACCAACCCAACCCATCCCATCCATCCACCTCTTTCCTCTTCCAGAACCAGAACCAGTCCAGGCCCAGCAGAGCAAGACCGGGAAGTACGTCCCTCCCAGTCTGCGTGACGGCGCCAGTCGCCGGGGGGAGTCGATGCAGCCCAATCGTCGAGGTGAGTCCTGGGGCCACCTCAGTGTCCCCACCTTGTCCCCACCTTGTCCCTACCCTGAGTCCATCCTCCTCCTCACCCTCCTCCCCCTCTCCTGCAGCTGATGACAATGCCACCATCCGTGTCACCAACCTCTCCGAGGACACGCGCGAGACCGATCTCCAGGAGCTTTTCCGCCCCTTCGGTTCCATCTCCAGGATCTATTTAGCCAAGGATAAAACCACTGGACAATCCAAGGTGGGATTTTTTCTTGGAGGGAGGAGAAGACCCTTGGAGATCTTCTCCAACCCCTGATGTCCTCCTCAACCTTTCTCCTTCCACCCCAGGGTTTTGCCTTCATCAGTTTCCATCGCCGCGAAGACGCCGCTCGGGCCATCGCCGGAGTCTCCGGCTTTGGCTACGACCACTTGATCCTCAACGTGGAATGGGCCAAGTAGGTGTTGGGAAAGGGCTCCAAGGATGGGTGGGGGGAACTGTAGAAGACCCTCCCACCTTCTCCCACCTTCTCACCACCCTCCTTCTTCCCACAGACCTTCCACCAACTGATGGAAGCTCCTCGGAAAAAGCTGCCGACCTTCCTAAATAAATGCACAGCTTCTGGTATGAACCCAAGTGTTGGGTCTCAACTGTGGGGAGGGTCCAGAAACCTCCTCATCCCTGTCCCCACGTTGTCCCTGTCCCCACGTTGTCCCTGTCCCCACACCCAGATTGTCCCCATAACATCCCCATTCCTTGAGTTTTGAGCTCAATCCTTGGAAAAAAGCCCACGTGACACAAGGTTGGGTTGATGGTTCCACCTTTAATTCTGCTTCTTCTTGTGCCACCTGCTCTGGGTTTGGGGGGAGAAGATGGAGCAGGTGGTCTCCAAAGGTTCCATCCCAGTCTCTGGTGGTGGGTCCTGGGAGATGGTGCTGAGGGACATGGCTTGGTTGGTCAAGTTGGGTTGAATGGTTGGACCTGATGATCTCCAAGGTGTTTTCCAACCCAAATGAGTCCATTGGTCCCGTCCCTAGAGGTGCCCAAAGCCCTGGAGATGGTGCTGAGGGATGTGGTTGAGTGGTGGACTTGGTTGAGTTGGGTTTATGGTTGGACTTTATGATCTTCAAGATCTTCTCCAACCCAAATGAGTCCATGAGAGTCCTCAGATGGTTGGACCTGATGATCTCCAAGGTCTTTCCCAACCCAAATAAGTCCATGAGTCCATTGGTCCCCATCCCTGGAGGTGCCCAAAGCCCTGGAGATGGTGCTGAGGGACCTGGTTGAGTTGCTCAAGTTGGTTTTGATGGTTGGACCTGATGATTCAAGGTCTTTGCCCACCCAACCGAGTCCATGGGAGCAGTGGTGGAGGCTCCATCTCTGGAGACACCCAGAGCCCCCCTGGACACTGGGTGGAGCTCCTGGGCCACTGGGAGGAGCTCCTGGGCCATGATGGGGAGCTCTTGGGCCACTGGGAGGAGCTCCTGGGCCACTACATCCAGATCCTGGGCGACCAGA
>NW_009954691.1:4657-6409 GCF_000747805.2 Chaetura pelagica
GGCAGCCCAATCGTCGAGGTGAGTCCTGGGGCCACCTCAGTGTCCCCACCTTGTCCCCACCTTGTCCCTACCCTCCCACCTTCCTCCTCCTCACCCTCCTCCCCCTCTCCTGCAGCTGATGACAATGCCACCATCCGTGTCACCAACCTCTCTGAGGACACGCGCGAGACCGATCTCCAGGAGCTTTTCCGCCCCTTCGGTTCCATCTCCAGGATCTATTTAGCCAAGGATAAAACCACTGGACAATCCAAGGTGGGATTTTTTCTTGGAGGGAGGAGAAGACCCTTGGAGATCTTCTCCAACCCCTGATGTCCTCCTCAACCTTTCTCCTTCCACCCCAGGGTTTTGCCTTCATCAGTTTCCATCGCCGCGAAGACGCCGCTCGGGCCATCGCCGGAGTCTCTGGCTTTGGCTACGACCACTTGATCCTCAACGTGGAATGGGCCAAGTAGGTGTTGGGAAAGGGCTCCAAGGATGGGTGGGGGGAACTGTAGAAGACCCTCCCACCTTCTCCCATCTTCTCACCACCCTCCTTCTTCCCACAGACCTTCCACCAACTGATGGAAGCTCCTCGGAAAAAGCTGCCGACCTTCCTAAATAAATCCACAGCTTCTGGTATGAACCCAAGTGTTGGGTCTCAACTGTGGGGAGGGTCCAGAAACCTCCTCATCCCTGTCCCCACGTTGTCCCTGTCCCCACGTTGTCCCTGTCCCCACACCCAGATTGTCCCCACAATGTCCCCGTTCCTTGAGTTTTGAGCTCAATCCTTGGAAAAAAGCCCACGTGACACAAGGTTGGGTTGATGGTTCCACCTTTAATTCTGCTGCTTCTTGTGCCACCTGCTCTGGGGGTTGGGGGAGGGGGGAAGATGGAGCAGGTGGTCTCCAAAGGTTCCATCCCAGTCTCTGGTGGTGGGTCCTGGGAGATGGTGCTGAGGGACATGGCTTGGTTGGTCAAGTTGGGTTGAATGGTTGGACCCGATGATCTCCAAGGTGTTTTCCAACCCAAATGAGTCCATTGGTCCCGTCCCTAGAGGTGCCCAAAGCCCTGGAGATGGTGCTGAGGGATGTGGTTGAGTGGTGGACTTGGTTGAGTTGGGTTTATGGTTGGACTTTATGATCTTCAAGATCTTCTCCAACCCAAATGAGTCCATGAGAGTCCTCAGATGGTTGGACCTGATGATCTCCAAAGTTGGGTTGAATGGTTGGACCTGATGATCTCCAAGGTGTTTTCCAACCCAAATGAGTCCATTGGTCCCGTCCCTAGAGGTGCCCAAAGCCCTGGAGATGGTGCTGAGGGACCTGGTTGAGTTGCTTAAGCTGGTTTTGATGGTTGGACCTGATGATTCAAGGTCTTTGCCCACCCAACCGAGTCCATGGGAGCAGTGGTGGAGGCTCCATCTCTGGAGACACCCAGACCCCCCCTGGACACTGGGTGGATCTCTTGGGCCACTGAGTGGACCTCCTGGGCCACTGGGAGAAGCTCCTGGGCCACCACATCTGGATCCTGGGCCACCAGAGGGAGCTGGGCCACTGGGTGGATCTCTTGGTCCACTGGGTAGAGCTCCTGGGCCAGTGGGAGGTGCTCTTGGGCCACTGGGAGGTGGTCCTGGGCCACCACATCCTGATCTCAGGCCACCGATGGGAGCTCCTGGGCCACCATGGGGAGCTCTTAAACCACCGGAAGGAGCTCTTGGGCCACTGGTGGGAGCTCCTGGGCCACCATGGGGAGCTCTTGGGCGATTTGACACCT
>NW_009954691.1:6531-7852 GCF_000747805.2 Chaetura pelagica
CACGTCTTGGCGTGGGGCCACCAGTGGAAGCTCCTGGGCCACTGGAAGGAGCTCCTGGGCCACTGGAAGGAGCTCTTGGGCCACTGGGGCCACTGGTGGGAGCTCCTGGGCCACCATGGGGAGCTCTTGAGCCATTGGAAGGAGCTCCTGGGCCACTGGTGGGAGCTCCTGGGCCACCACGTCCTGATCTTGGGCCACTGGAAGGAGCTCTTGGGCCACTGGGTAGACCTCCTGGGCCACCACCTCCCCCTGGTGGGGCCCATTCCCCCTCCTGCTCCTGCAGCAGCTCCTGAGCTTGTCCCCCAGGGCCGCGTAGAGCAGCGGTTGGAGGCAGATGTTGAGGTTCACCAAGACCTTGGAGACCTGGGCCATGGAATGGATCACCTTGGAGACCCCACAATCCAACTCCTGGGCTCCCAAAAGCCTCCTGCCCAAGTTGAGGTTCCGAAAGAGGTGGTAGGGAAGGTAGGAGAAGGCAAAAAGGACCAAACCTGTTCCCACCAACATCCCTACTTTGTGTTTCTCCCGCGGGTCGAGACGAGGGTTCCGGAAAACCACGCGGATCACGAGGGAGTAACAGGAGAGGTTGATCAGGAAGGGCAGGACACAACCCACCCCGGCCAAACTCAGGCTGTAGGGATAGAACTCCCCAAGTTTCCCAGGTGTTGCACTTCCCCAACATTCCCTCACTCCTCCCACCTCTTCCAACTGGGAGTAAATCAAAGTAGGAGCTGAAATCCCGAGGACCAGCACCCAAATCCCGAGGCTCAGCAGGTGGACGTGGCGAGTTTGGATCCTCCCGTGGCTCCTCAAGGGATAAACGACCCCCAAGAACCTGGTGATGCTGATGGAGGTGACGAAGAAGATGCCACCATAGAGGTTGGAGGTGAAGAAGAACCTTTCCAGTTTGCAGAGGACCCTCCCGTAGGGCCAGTCTTTGGGAGGGTAATAATAACCCACCAGGAGTGGGAGGGACAAGGAGTAGAAGGTCCCAGTGAGGAGAAGGTGGAAGGAGAAGATGGAGCCTCCGTGCCAGGAGCGGCGGCGGGTGAGGAGGTGGGACAGGGCCCACCCGTTGGCCAGCAGGGCTGGGGGGAACTGGGCGGCCAGGATGGGCCACAGGGATTCCTGGAAGGTGCTGAAGTTGCCACAGGGAGGGGCCATTTGTGGGAAGGGATGGGTAGGGGTGGGCAGGGAATGGGTAGAGATGGGCAGGGAATGGGTAAGGATGGGAAGGGAATGGGTAGGGGTGGGAAGGGATGGGCAGGGACAGGCAGGGAATGGGCAGAGAAGGGGAAGGGACAGGCAGGGAATGGGTAGG
>NW_009954692.1:0-1529 GCF_000747805.2 Chaetura pelagica
CACGTGACATCAAAGATGGCCGCCGCCGCAAAGGATCACGGGATTGGGGCCTCTCTGGAGCCCTTCCTTGGCGCAAAGGATCATGGGAGCGACTCCGCGGAGGCCGCAAAGCCTCCTTGGGGTCACGTGACTTCCAAGATGGCGGCCGCCGCGGAGACTCATGGCAGTCGGGCCCCTCTGAGGCCTGGTCTTGGTGCAAAGGCTCATGGGAGTGGCTCCTGATTGGCCGGGAGGCCTCCTGGGAGTCACATGACGTCCAAGATGGCTCCTGGCACAAAGGATCATGGGAGCCGGGCCTTTCTGGGGCCTCTTCCGGGTGCAAAGGATCATGGGAGTGGCTCCGTGGAAGCTGCGAAGCCTCCGGGGGGTCACGTGGCCTCCAAGATGGCCGCCTCTGCAAAGGATCATGGGAGTCGTGCCCTTCTGGAACCTCTTCCGGGTGCAAAGGATCATGGGAGCAGCTCCTGACGGTCCGTGAGGCCTCCGGCGGGTCACGTGACCTCCAAGATGGCCGCTCCCACAAGGGCTCATGGGAGCTGGGCCCGGCTGGGGCCTCTTCTTGGTGCAAAGGCTCATGGGAATCGGCCCCGATGGTCGGTGAGGCCTCCTGGGAGTCACGTGACCTCCAAGATGGCGGCCGCTGCAAGAGATCAAAGGAACCAGGAGCCTCTAATGGCGCCCCCGGGCCCAAAGGATCCTGGGAGCGGCTCCTGATAGGCCGGGAGGCCTCTTCCAAGATGGCGGCTCCCGCCAAGGATCATGGGAGTCGGGCCCTTCTGGAACCTCTTCCTGCTGCAAAGGCTCCTGGGAGTGACCCCTGATTGGCCGGGAGGCCTCCTGGGGGTCGCGTGACTGCCAAGATGGCCGCTGACGCAAAGGATCATGGGAGCCGGGCCTGGCTGGGGCCTCTTCCTGGCCCAAAGGATCATGGGAGCAGCTCCTGAGGGTCTGTGAGGCCTCCTGGGAGTCACGTGACCTCCAAGATGGCTGCCGCTGCAAGGCATCATGGGAACCAGGCGCCTCTAATGGCGCCCCCGGGCCCAAAGGATCATGGGAGCGGCTCCTGATGGTCTGTGAGTCCTCCTGGGAGTCACGTGACCTCCAAGATGGCTGCCGCTGCAAGGCATCATGGGAACCAGGCGCCTCTAATGGCGCCCCCGGGCCCAAAGGCTCCTGGGAGCGGCTCCTGATAGGCCGGGAGGCCTCACAGGGGTCACGTGACCTCCAAGATGGCTGCCGCTGCAAGGCATCATGGGAACCAGGCGCCTCTAATGGCGCCCCCGGGCCCAAAGGATCATGGGAGCGGCTCCTGATGGTCTGTGAGTCCTCCTGGGAGTCACGTGACCTCCAAGATGGCCGCCGCTGCAAAGGATCACGGGAACCTGGCGCCTCTAACGGGCCCAAAGGATCATGGGAGCGGCTCCTGATTGGCTGGGAGGCCTCACAGGGGTCACATGACCCCCAAGATGGCCGCCCCCGCAAAGGCTCATGGGAGTCAGGCCTCCCTGGGGCCCGGCCTGGCCGCAAAG
>NW_009954693.1:0-326 GCF_000747805.2 Chaetura pelagica
TCAACGTCAATCAAGCCTGGAGCTGCTAATTAGTTGTTTAGCTAATTAATTAACCGGTTTTAAGCCCTTAATCTCTATCAATTAACTCGTTGGGTGCTGATTAATCCCTGATCCATTGATCTGTTATTGAGTCATTAACCCTTAACGTGTTAATTAGTCATGTTTATTAGCCCTTAATTTGTTAATTAAGCCTTGATCTGTTAATTAGGCCTTGGTTTCCTGTTTCCAGGTCCCAGGAAGTGATGTCATCGATGACCCAGCGATGGCTGCGGGAGGCTGAGGTGGGGGAGGGGAAGGTTCCCGAACTCCTGGGTCCTCCCCCGAAC
>NW_009954694.1:0-949 GCF_000747805.2 Chaetura pelagica
CCCTGTGGGTGTGCTGGGAAGCTCCCCCCCGGCTGTCACCACTGCCACGTGTGGTGTTCTCGAGGGGCGGGGACCCCTGGTGCCCCCCCTGTTCCCTGCCCAGCCCATGTAATCCCCAGGATTAGGCAGAGCCGGGCTGAGCGCCTTGTAATCCCCCACAGGGTGGGGATGGGGCTCTGCCCCTGTCTGTCTGCTGGCTGGGGGACACGGGGGGGTGACATTCCTGAAGCAGCTGGAGAGAGGCAGGGACACCAGCACAGGGACACTCCTGAGACCTTAAATCCTGGCTGGGGAAACCCAGAGACACCTGGGGAAAGCCTCAGGAACAGCCTGGACATGCACACATCTGCAGGGACACCTGGAGAGGGATGGGGACACAGGGACACTGGGCATGGGGGACACCCCTGAGACACCCAGCCCTGGCTGGGGACAGCCAGAGGCAGCTGGGGAGGGACAGCCTGGACATGCACACACCTGCAGGGACCCGCAGAGAGGGACAGGGACACCAGTGTGGGGACATCCCCAAGACACGCAGCCATGGCTGGGGACACAGACAAGGACCATGCAGGGACACCCTAGCCCCGGGTGAAGGACACCTGCAGAGGGACACCCCTGGGGTGACACCTGCCCAGAGGGACCCTGGCCAGGTGGGCAGTGTCTGTCTGTCCGTCCACGGTGCACGTGCAGCCGAGCGTCGGTGCCTCCCGGGAAGTGGGTCAGGCCATGACGGTGACAGCGCGGGTGACAATGGTGACAGTGCAGGTGGTGGTGACAGCAGCCCCGCGGCTCTTGTTACACCCATGGTGCTGGCACTGTGAAGTGTCCCTGCCCTGCAGTGGCAGGGGGGGTCTGTGTGTCCATCCCCACACGCCTGGCTGCCCCCCCGCCGGGTGCCGGGACATCAATATTTCAGGAGGAGCAGGCGGTGACCTGGAAAGGCAGCGCCCCC
>NW_009954694.1:1917-2832 GCF_000747805.2 Chaetura pelagica
GGGGCAGGGGGTGGGTATGGGGGTGCAGACCCACTGGGGAGTTCCCAGCCTTGCCCTGTGTCCCTGTTCCACGAGCATTACCTCGTCCCATGTCCTGGCTCCAGGAGCATCACCCTGTCCGGTGTCCCTGCTCCATAAGTTTCACCCACTCCCAGCTCCATGAGCATCTCCCATAACCTTGTCCCATGTGTATCACCAAGAATCCTGTTCGGTGTCCCTGCTCCATGGCCATCACTCTGCACCATGTCCCTATTCCATTAACATCACCTTGTTCTGCATCCCGGCTCCATGAGCACCATCCATCACCTTGTGTCCCTGCTCCACAGCTGTCACCCACCACCGTGACCCCTGGCTCTGCCACAGAGCCCAGTCCCACACTGGTGCCTTGAAGGCATCAACCACCACCCTCCTTCAAGCACCAGCCCAACCCCTGCCCCGCAGGGTGTCCCACAGCCAGGGCAGACCTGGAGGTAGAGCAGCCCGTTCTCCTGCAGGTAGAGGTACTGGAGGCTGTAGAGTCCACGGAAGATGGTGCTGGGCAGGCTGGCCAGCTGGCACCGGTAGAGGTGCAGGGCCTGGAGGCGCCGGAGGCCGCGGAAGGTGTCGGGGGCCAGGACACGGAGGTGGGGGTTGTCACCCAGGTCGAGCTCCTCCAGGGCGGGCAGGTGTCGGAAGGTGCCCGGCTGGATGGAGGAGATGTTGTTGGAGTAGAGCCAGAGGGTGACGGTGCTGGGCCCGAAGGTGCCCGCCCGCAGCGCCCCGATGACGTTGTTCTGCAGGAAGAGGAGGGGGGGGGCCGATGACGTTGTTCTGCAGGAAGAGGCGGCGGGCGCCGGGCGGGAGCCCCGCGGGCACCGAGGAGAAGTTGTTGGCCTGGCAGCTGACGGTGGGCGGAGAGACGTAGCAGGTGCAGAG
>NW_009954694.1:3964-4620 GCF_000747805.2 Chaetura pelagica
GCCGGGGACACTGCCCCGCGCCCGCCCCCCGAACTGGCCTCCCGAGCACCCTGGGACACCTGGGGGTGCACCTGAGGAGACCCTCGGGGAAGTGATCTCCCACAGGGTCATGTTGCCCCAGAAGAACCCCAAGGCTGCGATGAACCCATTGGTCTGGACACCCCTAGGAGCCCCCCAGGGCCACATCCATCCCATGTGGCCATAGTCCCCCAGGACCACATGATGACCCATATGGCCACAGCCCCTTAGGAGAACCCCAAGGCCATGATCACCTCATAGGCCTGGATATCCCAGGACCCCCTCAGGACCATGCCCACCCCATAGGGCTGTATATGGCCACAGCCCCTTAGGAGAACCCCAAGGCCATGATCACCTCATAGGCCTGGATATCCCAGGACCCCCTCAGGACCATGCCCACCCCATAGGGCTGTAGTGCACCAGGAGAACCTAGATGCCAAGACCACCCTATAGGGCTGGACACACCAAGGAGTCTCCCAGCACCACATCCACCCTGTAAGGTCATGGTGCACCAGGAGCTCCCCAGACCCATGATCATCCCCATGGTCATGGCACCCTGGAAAGACCCTGGGAAAACCCCAAGGCTATGCCCCCCCAACATGGCCAGGCCTCCCCAGGGCCCCCCCACGCCCGTGCCT
>NW_009954696.1:0-2358 GCF_000747805.2 Chaetura pelagica
TTATTGCCTTTTGATGAGGTGGGACTTGGGTGTATTGGTTACCTATTTACAGACGAATAATATGTATTAATTAGATAAAAGGTAAGGGAGACACCCAATGCACATGGAGCCTTCGCTGCACTTCACAAGTCAATGCATCCTGTAGCCATGAGGGAGCTTGGGATGAGGACAAGCAGACAAGGACAGGATGCATCCCTTCCTGCCAGCCAGGCCTGTCTTCCCCACCCCACACCAACTTGTCTACATGTCAGGTCCAAGGCCCAAGGCCCAGCTGAGCACTGCTCACCTTGCACTCCTCTGCACAGCTCCCGCCAGGAAAGTTTACACAAAGCAAATCCAGGTTCTGTTTTCCCAGCTCTAAAAGGAGCCTCATGTTAGTCTTCTGAGTGTGTCCCAATTTTTCAGCCACCACAGTTGAACATGGAATGGCAGAGAACAATTCCTGGGTCTAAATCTCCCCAAAACTGCATCCTAGAGGACAAGGGCATTTTAGCTTCTTATGTTCCAAGAAGCAGCATCACCTAAAAGTGACCCAATCCCACCTTGTTACCTTCTTCCTTTTCCTTGCAAAACCCATCACTAACTCACCCTAAAACACTCCTTATGGGTATTTTCACCCTTGAAATAACAGCCGGGGACCCTCCTGACGTGCAGAATAACGACTTTAGAACCAATAAGGTTATAAAGAAGGTATGTTTATTCAGCACTGGGTGCACAGGAGATCCCTCCTCCACAAACGTGCACACCCTAGGGCTATTGGCAAGTTCATTATATGCCACAAAGTAATACATATTCATCTATACTGCTGCATATACATTAGGTGTCCGAGGATAGGGAGGGGTTATTACAATTAGTTCCCGGAAATCATTATCATAGTTGCCCCCTGAGCTCCTCCTTGTTGCACCTGTGCAGTGTCTACTGGTGGTCGTGGGCAGGGGTCTTTGGGATGAAGGCCGTATGTCTTCCTCGCTGTGCAGTTTTCACCTCTTGGCATTCTTTCCTGGGGCCTGCACCAGGGTCTTGTCTTCTCTGCAAGTTTCTGTGGGAGCATCCTCCCACACAATACCTTCCCTCACAATTCAGGCCTTATCTATACATTCCAAGCCTTATCTATGCTAAGCTGTGCCATCCTGCTTACTCCTTATGTGTTACTCCTTTCTACCAAGGTAGGCCATCTGGCTTTCCTCAGATCACTCCCACCACACATGCTTTGTCTCTTGACTAGGGTGTCACCATGATAACGACTTTATTTTCATCTCATTTGGGAAATACAGTGACCTTGACCATGCCCCTTCAGTCTTGGTGATCCCTGAGATGGATCTGGCCATGATGGTTGAGATCTGCTCTCTGGTAAAGATCCTTCTCACACTGGGTGCAGCTAAAGGGTCATTCACCCAAAAGAAGCTGTTGATGTTTCCACAAGGTGCAGCTCCAACTGAAGTTCTTCTGGCTCTGGTTTAGGATTTCTCTCCCTTGTGGATGCGTTGATGGCTCATGAGACCAGAGCTCCAGGCAAATTTCTTCCCACAGTCAGGACACTTGTAGGGTTTCTCTCCTGTATGGATGCGACTATGTCTGATGAGCGTAGAAATCTGGGCAAAACTATTTCCACAGTGGGAACACTTGTAAGGACGTTCCCCTGTGTGGACCCGCAGGTGAGCAGTGAGGTTTGAGCTACTCCCAAACTCCTTCCTGCATGTGGGACACACGTAGGGTTTTTCACCAGTGTGGACATGTTGGTGACGCATCCAATGGCTGCTCCTACCGAAGCTCTTCCCACACTCAAGGCACTTGTAGGGCTTCTCAGCCATCTGGAGCTGACAGTGTTGACTTAACGTGGAATGGTCGGCAAAGCTCTTCCCACACTCCACACACCTGAAGGGTCTCTCCTCTCTGTGGATTCAGTGGTGCTGGCTTAAAGTTGATCTGAAGATAAAAGTTTTCCCACAGTCGGGGCAGTTGCAGGACATGGCACCAGGGCACGGGGGTCACGTGGGACCAGACACGAGGAGGCTCCCACAAGGGTCACCCCAATGGATAAACCCTGGTGAGCCGGCTGGATCTCCTTCCAGTGGTGGAGATGGGCTGGGTGGATCCTGAGCCAGCCTTTCCTGCCTTCCTCACCAACACTAAATTCATCTCCCACATGGATTGGAGGAAGTTTCACCAAGGTTGAGCTGTGACCATAAGCTCTCCCACACTCGCGGCTTCCAAATGGATCCTACAATTGGTCAATAAACCTTGATTTTGGTTTCGGTGGGGGTGGCACATCAAACCTGCTCTGGGAGGAAAAGGGATCCAAGGTGAAATGGGGGGGATTACTAATTGAGTTGGACACCCTCCCACACAATTAACTGG
>NW_009954697.1:0-362 GCF_000747805.2 Chaetura pelagica
CCCATCCCATCCCTCCCCTTCCCTTCCCGTCCCATTCCCATCCCCGGGAAGGAAGGTCCGTGCCGAGTGTTCGGCTGCAAAGGGATAAAGCCCAAGCTGGGACAGGGACAGCGAGGAACCAGCCCCCAGTACCTCCCAGTTCGGAGCACGCAGGGAGCGGAGAGAGGCAGCGCCTGGTCCAGCTGCTCCGGGGAACTTCGGGAACAGCTCCGTGATTCCTGGGAAGCGATACCGCCCAGGCAGGGCAAACAGGGAGGGGCAGAGCCGCCTCCAGAGCCAAAGTTATCTCCGGCCGAGGGGGCACAAAACAAACTCAAGGCAAACCATTACCCAGAAAAAGCAGCTCTGTCCCAGGCAGCCGC
>NW_009954697.1:397-636 GCF_000747805.2 Chaetura pelagica
CGAGGCGGGGAGGAGAGCGGGGCAGGGGCCGGGGAGCTGTCAGGGGGTCCCTGGGGGTGCAGGGAGCCCGGAGGGTCCTCGGTGGCTGCGGTGAAATCCTCAGCAGGTGTTGAGGGGGCGAACGGGGCCGGGGAGAGGCGTCAGCCGCCCCTCCGGGTGGGCTCGGAGCGTCGAGGAGGGACCCTCGGGGCGGGCGATGGAGCCGTCGGGGGCTGCTTCCCCGCGCCCCTCCCTCCCGG
>NW_009954697.1:2166-3650 GCF_000747805.2 Chaetura pelagica
GTGCCCGGCCAGGTGACAGCTCTGTCCCCAGGGGTGCTGCCCGTCTGCCACTCACTCTTCGCTCTGGCCACCGAGGATCTCAGCTGCTGGTTCCCCCCCAACCACCTCTTCACTGTCGAGGACTCCCGCAGCCAGGTGGTGGTGTACAGGGTCAGGTACAGCCTGGGGGATGTCACTGTCCCAGCCCCAGCCCGGCTCTCTGGAGAGTCTCTGATGGTTGATAAGGCCTGTGCAGGGCGTTCAGCCCTCCCTGCA
This sequence comes from Chaetura pelagica, assembly GCF_000747805.2. NCBI lineage: Eukaryota > Metazoa > Chordata > Aves > Apodiformes > Apodidae > Chaetura > Chaetura pelagica. The sequence goes on from NW_009954697.1 coordinate 2,422, forward strand.
ATCCCCATCAGGTTCTTCTTCCCCAACTGGTGTGGACTGGGCCAGTCTCACCGCTTCCAGCTGCTGAATGACCGAGCCAGCCCCATCCTGGACTACCCTGTAATCGATTACCTTTTTGCCCAGGTGAGCCCTGCCAGGTTGATGTCCCTGTCCCCAACACCTGGGGCCGCCACGGAGGTCCCATGTGGCTTCTTGGCTTCACTTAACCCCAGCACAACGATCCCCTTCATCCCCCGGGCTGTGCCACCCTCCTCCTCCTCCCATAGCACCCACCAGTCAGTTGGGACCATCCTGGAAGCTGGGGAGGGGGTGGGACACAATCCCTGCCCTGGCCTCCTGCACAGACCGGGGGGTCTTGGGGTGCATCGGATCTCCTGGCCACAGCATCCCCAGGCAGGGGATGCCCCCAGCGCGGGGGGTGGCACAAGGAACCCCCCCCCCAGCCCTTTGCCTTCCCCAGTCCCGCAGCGATTTCGTCGGGGGCCGCGTGGGGGTGGCGCTGAGCCTGCCCACGCAGGAGCAGTGCCTGAGCCTGGCCCTGCTGGACATGCTGCGCCTGGCCAGGGAGCAGCGCTGCAGCCCCCAGGAGGTCTTCAGCCAGGTCAGGTGAGATGGGGTGGGCTGGGGGAGGGACAGACCGGCACCCCTTGGGACAGCCCAGAATCCCTGGTAACAGCCCAGCACCCGTGGGGACAACCTGGTGTCCCCGAGGAGGTGTCCCTGGGGACAGCCTGACACCCGTGGGGACAACCCAGCAACCCCGGGGAAAGCCTGGCACCCGTGGGAACAGCCCCGTGTCCCTGAGCACAGCCCCAGCACCCATGGGGACATCCCAGCACCCATGGGGACATCCCAGCATCCACGGGGAGAGCCTGGCACCCGTGAGCACAGCCCCGGTGGCCCTGGGGACAGCCCCCCCAGCTTCCTCCCCTCCCCAATCACCGGCAGCTACAAGTCCTGCATCCCGGAGCCGCTGCGGTGCTGGATCCAGCAGCACAATTTCCTCACCCGCAAACGGCTCCCGCGCAGGCGCCTGGGGGGCTGCCAGGCGGACGGGAGGGCGCTGAAACTCAAGTACCTGCTGGACCTGGAGCGGCTCCCGCGGCGCTGGGCACAGGAGAGTTTCCACGGGCGCTCACCCGGCTCCGGCGTCGGCATCACCATCCACGTGGCTGGAGAAAACGGCGTCTCCTGGGGCTGCCGCGGGGCCCAGGTGTGGGTGTGTGTGC
>NW_009954697.1:6735-7915 GCF_000747805.2 Chaetura pelagica
CCCCCCTCGCCCACCGCCCCCTGCCGCAGCCTCACTCAGATGATGTTCCACAAGATTGACCCCCAGAGCCTCACAAGGGTACAAGGGGGATGGGAAACTGCTTGGGAGGGGGGACTGGTGGGCAGGGACCCTCCCCAGCATCCCTTTTCTTGCTGCAGGGTGAGAGCCTGGGCCAGGGCTCCTTCACCCGCATCTACAAGGGCATCAGGAGGGACCAGGAGCAGGATGAGCCCCACGAGACCCCAGTGGTGCTCAAGGTCATGGACAGCACCCACAAAAACTGCACCGAGGTGAGGCTGGAGCAGCCCCCAGCCCCGAGGGGTGGGACCTCTGGAGGGGTCCTCACGGCTCTCCCTAAGCCCACCTCTCCCACTCCCAGTCCTTCCTGGAGGCCGCCAGCATCATGAGCCAGCTCTCCCACAAGCACCTGGTCCTGCTGCACGGTGTCAGCCTTGGGAAGGACAGTGAGTGACTGTCCCCACCCTGGGCACTGCCCTGCCATGGCCAGGGGGTCTGTGCCAAACCTGCCACCCTGTGCCCTCTGCAGGTATCATGGTGCAGGAGTATGTCAGGTATGGGCCCCTGGACCTCTACCTGAAGAAGAACCAAGGCGAGGGCAAGGTGAACACCAGCTGGAAGCTGCAGGTGGCCAAGCAGTTGGCCTATGCCCTCAACTACCTGGTGAGCCACAGTCAGCTCCTGTGTGGCCTCATCCCACCACTCCCCCATGTTCCCATGGCTCCCCCATCCCTTCCAGCTCCAGTGTGTCCATGTCCTGCAGCTCCTGTTCCTCTGCATCCTTCAGCTTCTGTCCATCCCTGTCCCGTTGCTCCCACACATCCATATCCTGTTATTCCCACACATCCCTGTCACACAGTCCCACTGCATCCACCTCCCTGCAGCTCCCACACATCCATTGGGGCTCACTGCAGCTCATCCCATCCCTGGGGCTGTGCTGAGGGTCCTGGTCCCTGTCCCCTCCCCAGGAGGACAAGAAGATCACCCACGGCAACGTCTCAGCTAAGAAGGTGCTGCTGACCAGGGAGGGGGATGTGGCCAGTGGCAGCCCCCCCTTCATCAAGCTCAACGACCCTGGTGTCAGTGTCACCATCCTGGCCAAGGACAGTAAGTGCTGGGGCAGGCCCAGGGTGCTGAGGGGGTTGGAGGCAGAGGGGACACC
>NW_009954697.1:12529-15909 GCF_000747805.2 Chaetura pelagica
GGGCCCCCCCACACTTGCCAGGGACCCCGAGCAGCCCCGGGAAGGACGGGCAGTGCCGGTACCACATCAAGTCCTGCACGTGGCCGGGCAGGTGGGCAAAGCCAGAGATGTGCACCGAGGTGTTGGCCACGCGTGGGGCTGGGGTGGGCAGAGGCTGAGCTGGGGGGAGCCTGGGGGGGCAGCTGCGCTGGGGGGGCCATGCTGGGCCAAAGATGGTCACCATGGCAGAGCAGGTGGCACAACCCCAGGAGCCCCACGGGCAGCAGAGCCCACAGCTCCAGCCGGCAGCACCGCAGGGACGTGCTCTGCAAGAGAGGGGGAGTGGGATTTGGCACCGAGCACCCCCGTGACCCCCCCGAGCATCCACCCCTGGAGAGCTGCCCGGGATGGGGCACAACATCAGCTCCAGGCACTGGGAGGGCAGTGGGGAGATGTCCCCGTGCTGGATGGTCACCACAAACTGGTGCCATGCTGAGCACAGGGCAGGGTCTGGTGCTGCCAAGGAGACGTGCAGCAGAAACACTTCCCTTCCATCCCAAACCCCTGGGATGGGGCCCAGCTCCTCTGGGAGAACAAACATGGAGCAGCTCCCAAACCCAGGGATGGCCAGCAAGGGTCCACAGCCCCCCAGGACTCCCAGTTTGGGGCTGCATTTACCACCAGCTTGAGGTGTTGCAAGGTGGTTGCAGGTGCAAGGAGCCCACCTGAGTTTGCCACGAGCAGCCCCCACCCAGAGAAGAAGCACCAGGACAGGGTCCTCCAGACAGCAGGCAGGGACCCCAGCAAGACCCCAGCCACCACTTGCCCACCAGCACCACAACGGGAGGGACCTGGACAGCCCTTGCCCAAGGTGGTGGCCCCATCCCAGTGCCCAGGAGTGCCAGGCTGAGGCCCCACTGAGCTGCAAAGAGCCCCCCAGGACTCCCCTGGTACCTTGTCACAGAGCCAGCTCGGGGCCAGCCTCCAGGAGCACTGCAGCCCTCACAGCAGAGGTATCTCCTGGGGGATCCTCCCCTTGTCTGTCTGTCCATACACCCCTCTGTCCATCCCCCTGCCAGCCCTGGGCCAGCAGCACCCACGAGCACAAGGAAAGGGCTGGGCAGAGTTCCCTGCTCCCTGCCTCAGTTTCCCCCCTCCTCCCAGTGCCAGAGCTGCTGGCAAGCATCGACCAAGCCCCGTTTCCATGGAGAAGCCCAAAGGCCCCAGGGATGGGAGTCGCAGCAGGAGAAAGAGGGGGGAGGTTATTAGAAAATTAAAGTGTTTAATAAAAGAGCAGCTCCTGCTCCCTTCACAGCTTGGGGGGGCGGGGAGAACCGACTGCCAGGCAGCAGGAGACAACACGGTGAGGGGGCTGGAGGGGAGGGGGCTGGGGGGCTCCAGCTGGCAGCACCCCCTCCCCAGCCAGCCTCCATCCAGTGTTTCAAGTTCACACAACCAAGGGGGAAGCCCGGGGGGGCTCAGAGGGTCTGGTGGGAGGCAGGTCAGGACCCTGCCAGGTAGATGCCTGCAGAGGAAAAGCAGTGAGGAGGGGCTGTGAGGATGAGGAGGGGCTGCCAGGGTAGGGGGCACCTGCCTCCTGCAAGGATGGTCAATGCTGAAGGGCCAGGACGGGGTGCCAGCCCCAGATTGGGCTAACCACATCCTCCCTGGGCTGGGCATCACCTTGGGGGGAAACCCCTGGGCACCCCAAAGCCATGGAGAGCAGGGAAGGGATCCCCAGCATCCCAAAGAAGGGATCCTGGAGCACCCCATGGCCATAGGGAGCAGGGGGAGGACCCCGGGCACCCCAGGGAGCAAAGAAGAGACCACGTCCACCTTCATAAAGGCACCCCAGGGAAGGGACCCCAGGCATCCTGGAGAGCAGGGAAGGGTCCCCTGTGCACCCCAGGGAAGGGACCCCAGCCACTCCAGAGCCACAGGGGATGGGGAGAGGGCCCCCACACCCCCAGCCCTACCTGTAGCAAACCTCTTCTTGACCAGCGACATGCGGTACCCGGCGCTCGCCAGCTCCACCTCCACACCCGACAGTGTGCTGCCCTCACTGCTGAACTGGGCTGCCACTGGGCTGGGCTTGCTGGGCCCACAGAGGGGCTCCCAGCTGGCCGAGAGCCGGCCACAGCCTGGGGGAGGACAGCAGAGAGGGTGGGGGGTCTGTGGGAACCCTGCTCCCCTGCCCTCCGAGGGGGTGCAGCCTCACCTCCCTGCCCTGGGGCACCGGGGACATCCAGCAGCTTCCAGAGCAGCCTCTTCTCCTCCAGGTTCCTGCCAGGACACAAACATGTCCCCAAGCCCCCAGACCCCTAAAATCCCCCTGCTCCCCTCTCCCTGCCTTCCCAACCCAACAGTTGGACTTGATCATCATAGAATCACAGAACCATTCTGTTTGGGAAAGACCTTTAAGATTGAGTCCAACCATAACCCAACCCTACCAAGTCCAAAGCTCAAACCACGTCCCTCAGCACCACATCTGTAAGATCTTCAAGGTCTTTCCCAACCAGAACCATTCTATGATTCCATGACCTTGTTTCCCAGCTCTAGGTCCCCCTTCTCCCACTCTGGGAGGGCTTGGGAGGGGTGGGTCTCCCCCCTACCCTTACCAGCTGGCTGTGGGCTGGAGCCGCAGGTTGGTGATGGGCTCGTCCATGGGCAGGAGGACGTGGACGTTGGCGAGGGGCACGGGCAGGGCCAGGGCACCCGCGTTGTACCCGTACTGGACACTGACCGGGCCCAGCCGGGAGAACTGGGGAGGGACTGGGGGTCAGGGAGGGCACAGGGGGGGGCACTGAGACCCTCCCAACCTCCCCCCCCCGCAACTCCAGGAGGGGAATTCTGGTTCTCACTTGGTACTTGAGCAGAGCTACGTTGTAGTAGGAGGCGGCCGGGCTCTGCTCCGCCTGTTTCTGCAGGTGCCCGGTCAGCGCTGCCATGTTCAGCCAGAAGTCCCTGGTGCTGGGGTCACTCTGGGATGGGTCACTGTGGAGATGGGGTCAGAGTGGGGACAGGGCACCCCAGGAAAGCTGGCACCCACCTCCCTGTCACTGCACCCACTGGCCCTCCCCAGGATGCTCAGGATCCCCAGGAACGCAAATAACCAGCTCCCCAACACTGCACCCATCAGCTCCTGAGGATGCTGAAGCCCCCTGGGAACCCCCACACCCAGTTCCCCATGTCTGCATCTACCAGCTCTCAGGATGCCCAGACAGCCCCAGGAAACTCAGTATACCCTGTACCCTGATATACAGCTCCCCATCTCTGCATCCATCAGGTCCCAGGGTGCCTGTGCCCCCCTGTACCCTGACACACAGCTCCCCACGACCACAACCCCTCCAGGCAACCCCTGTACCCCAACACCACCTCCACATCACCCATCCACCACCCCC
>NW_009954697.1:17850-18860 GCF_000747805.2 Chaetura pelagica
GGGGGGGGCAGTTTGGGGTGCATCACCCCACGGCACCCCCCTCCCTCCCTGCCCCTTACCTGTTCACCTGTGCTGCCAGACACCCCCTCCCTGCACCGTCACCTGCGGGGAGAGAGGGGACATGCTGGGCGGGGGGGGACACACAGAGCCACTGTCCTTCACATCCCCGGGACCCCCCAGCATGGCCTCACCTGCTGCCAGCGTCCCCTCAGGGTCTGTGTCACTCGGGGCAGGGGGCACAGATGCCACATGCCCTGCAGAGGGGTGGGGACAGGACAGGCAGCGTTAGGGGGACATAGGGCTGAGGGACCCCTGAGCCACACAGAGCTGAGGAGCCCCGAGCTGCACCAAGCCCCCCCAGGGTGGCACTTACGGGACGAGTGTCTCTTGACCGTGCCCTGCAAGACATTGGGGACAGGGGGTCAAGGTGGCCATGGAAGGGTCCCTGGGGACCCCACAGTGCCACCCCCCATCTCCCCCCTAAGCTCACCCCGATGCTGGGGGGCAGGATGAGGTTTCCCACGGTGGCCTTGAGCTGCTCCACGGTGGCCTCGGTGCTGCCCCCTGCTTCCCGGGGCTGCACCGGTTTGATGTGGACGTAAAACTTGCGGGGCTCATCCTCGTCGTAGTCGGAGTCGCTGGAGGAGCAGCCGGGGGGTCCTGCCTCCACTTGGGGGCCCCCACGGCCCCTTGTTCTGACACCCCCCGGCTGGGACACCCCCAAAAATCCCCCCCACCCATCCCCAGCACAAGGATACTGTGGGCGACGTCGGGGCGCACAGTGAACCCGTCCTCATCCACCTCCGGGCAGCCCTGCAGGGAGATGCTCAGGGAGGGACTGGCTCCCCAGCCCTCCCAGGATGGGAAAGAAACCAACCCCCAGGGCTGGCCCCGGGATACTCACCAGCTCAGCATCCGGGGATTCCCTGGGAATGACAGGGGCTGGGGTAGACCCTGAAATGGGGAAGGGATGTGGGGACAGGGGGGAGCGGGGGTGGGGGACATGGAGA
>NW_009954697.1:19093-20535 GCF_000747805.2 Chaetura pelagica
GGGGACATGGAGATGCAGGGACACTGGGATGTGGGGACATGGAGATGCAGGGACACTGGGATGTGGGGACATGGAGATGCAGGGACACTGGGATGGGGAACATGGAGATGCAGGGACACTGGGACGTGGGACATGGAGATGCAGGGACACTGGGATGTGGGACATGGAGATGCAGGGACACTGGGATGTGGGACATGGAGATGCAGGGACACTGGGATGTGGGACATGGAGATGCAGGGACACTGGGCTGTGGGACATGGAGATGCAGGGACACTGGGCTGTGGGACATGGAGATGCAGGGACACTGGGCTGTGGGACATGGAGATGCAGGGACACTGGGATGTGGGGCATGGAGATGCAGGGACACTGGGACGTGGGACATGGAGATGCAGGGACACTGAGACGTGGGACATGGAGATGCAGGGACAACAAAAGTAAGTAAATAATTTGACAGGGACACTGGGATGTGGGACATGGAGATGCAGGGACACTGGGATGGGGAACATGGAGATGCAGGGACACTGGGATGTGGGACATGGAGATGCAGGGATGAGGCAGAGCAGGGTCTCACCCAGCATCGCGATCCCTCTCCTTCCGGCCCAACCCGGGGATCCGGAAAGCTTTGCTGCGGCTCCTCTTGGGTCCTGGGAGCAGGCACGGAGGGCACAAAGCAGTGAGCAGCCCCCTCCACACCCCAAAAATCCCCCCCTAGACCCCAAAATCCCCCTGGGGGGCAGGGGGGCTGCTGGATGCAGACGTACTTGCCTTCCTGCGCTGGGGCCAACCGGTACTCGTCAAAATCCAGGGCTCCTGCCACGGAGAGTGGGATCAAGCCCAGAAAAGTGACTCTATCCTTGCACAAGGGCCACACAAGGCCCTCGTGCAAACGTGGGTGCTGTCCCCCCAGTCTCACCTGGTCGCTCTCGCCCTGTGCCCTTGCTCTCAGCAAATCTCCTCAGCAACATCTCAGTGCCGATGTTCTCCACGTTTTGCTTGAATTCCTCATGCACCTGGACAAAAATATATTAAAAAAAAACCCATAGGGGGACAGCTCAGGGTTGTCCCCAGTCTGTCACCTCTCCCCTAGGGACTTGCCTGCCCAATCTGGACGTGGGTGTCCTCCACAGAGTGTGAGTAGGAGCCGATGAGACCTTTCATGTGGCGCAGGTGGGCTTCTTCCACCTCTTGGAAGCGCTGGGAGAGGGGGGAAAGGGGAGGTTCAGGAAGGGTGGCATGTCCCCAGGGGTGGGCAATCCCAAGGGCAAGGGCTCAGCCAGGGTGGCACATCCCCAGGGGTTGGCATCTGCAAGGAGAAGGGCTCAGCCAGGGCGGCATGACTCCGAGGGGCAGTATCTCCAGGGAGGGGTGGCTAGGCAGAGTGGCATGTCCCCATGCATCTGTGCCCATGTGAGCCCACAGCTCCTGTCCCTCCTGCCATCCCC
>NW_009954697.1:20971-21212 GCF_000747805.2 Chaetura pelagica
GGGGGGGAGGTTTGGGGGGCACAGCGAGGGTGAGAGGAGGGTTGTGGGTTTTTTTTGGGGTGCGGTGGGGGGAGGAGAGGGCAGGACAAGGTACCTTCTTGTGGACCCGGCCCTGCTCCTCGCCGTAGCGCGAGATCTCCTTGATGAGGTCGTGCAGCTTCTTCATCAGCTCCAGGTGGCACAGGGCCAGCTTGTCCGAGGAGATGCGGAAAACCTCCCAGAGCGGCGCAAACGTCCTGGC
>NW_009954698.1:0-1060 GCF_000747805.2 Chaetura pelagica
CGCGCGATGTCACCGAGGGACAGAGACTTTGTCACAGCTCAACGTCCCCAAGGAGGGACCCGGGCTCTTTGGCACCCCAAGAAATAAAGGACCCAGCCTGGCCTGGATGTCCCCAAAAGTGTCCCCAAAAGTGTCCCCAAAAGGACGTGGGCACCACCTGAAAGGACTGAGACCTTTGTCACCAACCTCGGACGTCCCCGATGTCCCCGAGGGACACGGGACCTTTGTCACCCTGGGCCACCAGGATTGGGACACCTCGTGTCCCCAACGATGTCCCCAAGGACTTGAGACCTGATGTCCCCAAGGGATGTGGGACATCATCATCATCATCATCATCATCATCATCGTCATCGTGACTCAAGGGACGGAGCCACCACAGCCTGATGTCCCCAGTGATGTCCCCAAGGTCCCTGATGTCCCCAACGATGTCCCCAATGATGTCCCCAACGATGTCCCCAAGGTCCCCAAGGTCCCTGATGTCCCCAACGATGTCCCCAATGATGATGTCCCCAAGGTCCCTGATGTCCCCAATGATGATGTCCCCAAGGTCCCCAAGGTCCCCCAAGGAACCTGGGACATCCCAAGGCTTTGGGGACCTTCCAGGACCTGATGTCCCCAACGATGTGTCCCCAAGGGACGTGGGGACATCGTCGTCGTCATCATCACCTGGACCCAAGGGGCGGAGCCACCACAGCCTGATGTCCCCAACAATGTCCCCAACAATGTCCCCAAGGTCCCTGATGTCCCCAGTGATGTCCCCAATGTGCCCAGTGTCCCCGCCAATGTCCCCAAGGTCCCCAATGCCCCCCCCACGTCCCCTGCCCCCCCAATGTCCCCAAGGTCCCTGATGTCCCCAATGTCCCCAATGATGTCCCCAAAGTCTCCCCAATGTCCCCCAATGTCCCTAATGATGTCCCCAAGGTCCCCAAGGTCCCCAACAATGTCCCCATTGATGTCCCCAACAATGTCCCCAAGGTCCCCAGTGTCCCCAAGGTCCCTGATGTCCCCAAGGTCCCCAATTCCCCCAACAATGTCCCCAAGGTCCCTGATGTCCCCAGTG
>NW_009954699.1:0-269 GCF_000747805.2 Chaetura pelagica
GGGAGCATCTCCTGGGTGTGGGGAGAAGCCTGGTCCTGCATCCTGGAGGGATGGGGTGGGTGTGCTCGGGGTGTTTCCTGGGCTGGCAGTGGGGAGCTGGAGCTCCCCTGGGGAGGAGGACACGATGGGGACAAGTGGCTCTGGGGTCTCGTTCTGTCTCCATCGCTGTCCTGCCTGCCTGGCCCCCGGGGGCAGCTCTGACCCACCCCGGGGGCAGTTCTGTCCTACCCTGGGGCAGCTCTGACCCACCCCGGGCAGCGCTGACCCAC
>NW_009954699.1:1999-4163 GCF_000747805.2 Chaetura pelagica
AGTTTGGATGGGGCTTGGAGCAGCCTGGGCTGGTGGGAGGTGTCCCTGCCCATGCAGGGGGTTGGATCTGGATGATCTTTCAGCTCCCATCCCACCCAACCCTTCCTGTGGTTCCAGCTCACACGTGGCTGCCCCGTCGGGCAGGGTTTGGATCAAGCCCCCCCTGATGTCTCTCTCTGTCCCCACAGGGTCTGGCCAGCCCGGGACAACACTGAGCACCAGATGAGCAGTGGGGCAGCATGGCCAGTGACACGAGGATGGCAGAGACCCCAGCATGGTGGAGAAGACCCCAGGAGACCATGCAGCCCCCCCGGGGGGTGGGAAGCAGCGGGGTGGTCCTACCCGGGAGCACGGCCACCCAGCTGGGCCCCCAGGGATACCCAGATCCTGGCAAGCTGAGCTATGGAGCAGAGAAGGGGTGTTCCTGGAGGGGCTCTGAGGGGTGCCAGGAGCTCCCTGCTGGCCGGCTGGGTTGCTCTTCCCCCCCAGCCCCACCGTGCCTGCGGGACCCCCTGTGCCACCCCAAGGATGGGACTGAGCTGCTGCCACCCAGGAACGGGCAGCCCAAGCTGGGCTGGGCTGAGCCAAGCAAGGAGCTTGGAGGGGCAGGGTGGGCTGAGGCTGTGCTGGCCCCCCTGGCCCTTTACAGCCACACTTACCACCGTTGCCCCCTGCCCTCCCCAGGGCTGGACAACCAGCCCCCCAGCACTGCCAGCAAGCCCTGTGCCACTGCTGGGGACAGGGACAGTGACCCCCCAGCTTTCCGACCCTGCCCCTTCCTCCTCTCCTCTCTGCTGCCCACCCGACCCCTGGCAGACCCCCCCTTCAGTGGAGGGGGGGCAGAGGGAGCAGGGACAATGGGTGAGGGGCGTTTTGCTGGCACAGATTGGTGCCTGGGCTCCTACTTGCCCACCTGGGGGCAGCCCCTCTTCCTGGGGGTCCCGCCGAGGTGCAAGATGTCTCCAGCCCCCTGCAGTGACAGCTCCAGCTCAGGGAACAAGGTAAGGAATCCTGGGTGGCAGCCTGGCTCTGGTGGGGGCACAGCTCTGGTGCTGGAGCAGGGATGCTTAGGTGGTCCCCCCAGCAGGGTGGAGCCCCCTGCTTGCTCCTGCAGCTCAGCGTGGGGGTCGCAGCCCCCCGAGGGATGGGGCATTGCCCCCTGGGGAGGGATGATGCTCTTCTTCTCCCCCTCTACTTGGCTCTTGTGAGAGCCATCCTGCTGTACTGTGTCCAGTTCTGGAGCCCCCAATACAGGAAGGACTTGACCCTCCTGGAGAGAGTCCAGAGGAGGCCACAGAGATGCTGGGAGGGCTGGAGCAGCTCTGGGACAGGCTGGGAGAGTTGGGGTGTTGAGCCTGGAGAGGAGAAGGCTCCAGGGAGACCTTAGAGCAGCTTCCAGTGCCTGAAGGGGCTCCAGGAAAGCTGGGGAGGGACTTGGGACAAGGGCAGGGAGGGATGGGATGAGGGGGATGGATGAAAAGTGGGAGAGGGAGCTGGAGGTTGGAGCTGAGGAGGGAATTCTTTGGTGTGAGGGTGGTGAGAGCCTGGCCCAGGTTGCCCAGGGAAGCTGTGGCTGCCCCATCCCTGGCAGTGTTGAAGGGCAGGTTGGATGGGGCTTGGAGCAGCCTGGGCTGGTGGGAGGTGTCCCTGCCCATGCAGGGGGTGGGATCTGGATGATCCTTCAGCTCCCTTCCCACCCAAACCACCCCAAGACCGTGATTCTCCCCCTGGCATGATGCAACCCCCCGGGGCTGAGTCACAGGGTGGCAGTTCAGGCTGTGGGTGTGCCCGTCGCTGCTGCAGCTCCTCATTCCTTTCCCACGCGGGCAGGGGCACGAGGGGCAACCCCAGGGGCCGGGTTACCTGGGGCTGGGAAGCACTGGGAGGGTGCTGTGGGGAAACTGAGGCAGGGCCGTGGGGTGGTCTCCTCCTGCCAGAGCTTTTCACTGGGGAAACTGAGGCAGGGCCGTGGGGTGGTCTCCTCCTGCCAGAGCTCTGGCTGAGGGAGGCAGGGATGGGGACACACACACACCTGGGGTGACACCGGGTCCTCTGCTCCCCTCCAGGAGTTTTACCTGAAGAAAGGACCTGGCTTCCACCCCCTGGCCAAGGACCCAGCACCCTCACAGCTGCTGGGCAAGGGCCAGGCAGGACAGGCTGGGCG
>NW_009954699.1:4212-4888 GCF_000747805.2 Chaetura pelagica
CCCAGCCAGGTGAGGGGCTGCAGGGAGCCCTGGGTGGGCACACGACCCCACGCTGCCAATTTGCCCCCAGAACCAGGGCCAGGCTGGTCCTCTGAGCTCAAAGATGAGAGCCTGGTGTCCCAAAGCCTCCAGTCTGGCTCGTCACCGGGACCTGGGGACCCCCACCCATCCCCTCCCCTCCCTGCTGGGCACTACCCCCTGGTCCTCACCAAACCAGAACCTAGTCCTGCTTGTCTCTGCCCCACACCGGGCTGCAACGGGTGCCCGGGGGTGGGGGGTGGGGTTCTAGGCCCCTTCGAGCCCACCTTGAACATCCCTGGGGGGACTTTTCCGTGCCCCCCCAGCAACCACACCAAGCTGAAGAAGACGTGGCTGACTCGACACTCGGAGCAGGCGCGCCGCCCCCTGCCACTCTGCAGGGTCCCCCAGCAGGAAGGGGGTCCCGAGCCCCCCGGGGAGGGCAAACGTTCAGCCAAGCGTCCTCACGACCCCCCCGAGGGACCTGGTGGCACCGGGGATGGTGCTGGGGTGGCCAAAAGGGCTCCAAAGGCCACCAACCCCCTGGCCATGGGGTGTCTGGGTGGGGGCACAGGGAGCAGAGGGGACCCAGAGGAGAGGAGGATGGAGCTGGGACAAGGAGGTAAGGAGAGGGGCTTCCCGGTGGGAAATGGGGGGG
>NW_009954699.1:5436-5663 GCF_000747805.2 Chaetura pelagica
AATTGTGGTGTCTACAGAGAGTTCCCTGCACCTCCCTGCCCCGGAACATCCCCCGCTGCTGGGTCTGTGCCACCCGGCTCCGGGGGGACCCCCGGGCTGAGGAAGAGGAGGAGGAGGAGGAGCCCCCTGAGAGCACCTGCAGGTTGCTGCACTTCCGCAGGTGAGCTCGGGATCCCAGCTGCTCACCTTGGGATGCCTGGAGGATCCTCTCCCATCGCCCCACTTTG
>NW_009954700.1:0-450 GCF_000747805.2 Chaetura pelagica
CGGGGAGAGACGGGAGGGCAGGACAGCAGTGCTGGTGGCCTTGTCCCCACCGTGTCCCCACCAGGGCTCACCATACTTGCAGTGGAGCTGCAGGACCAGGCGGTCGGCCCGGGGGGGCAGCAGGATGAGGCACTTCCAGACCGTCTTCTCCAGAGAGGGCAGCGAGCGGAAAACGCCCAGGAAGGACTGTGGGAAGGGGACAGTCACCCTGCTTGGGGACTGACACCCCTCCCTGTTCCCTGGGGGGGGTGGTTTGGGGAGGGTCTTGGTGCACCTTCATGAGGACTTTGCATCGGAACAGCTCCTGGGGGCCCCCCAGCTGGTAGTGCTGGAAGAAGAGGGGGGCGAAGAGGAAGGAGGCGAAGGCCGAGCGGGAGGAGTTGACAGTGCACAGGGACAGCTGGAAGGAGGGGACACGGGGACACAGGAGGTGCTGGCACAGCCTGTCCC
>NW_009954701.1:0-7277 GCF_000747805.2 Chaetura pelagica
ACCCCCCCTCCCCAAACCAGCGGTGACTGCACCAAAACCTGCCCCAAAAGCAGCTTTTTTTGACCCTTTTTTTGTCCACCGCAGGGTCCTTCCCAGCTGGACCCTCAAGAACCCGTGTGGAAACACCCAAAACCAACCCAAAACACGGGGAAAACAGGTGGTCAGGGTGTGCAGAGCCCTGAGGCAGCAGCAGGAGGTTCCTCTGAGCCACAAACAGGAACGTGACGAGTGGTGTTATTATTAATAATATTTAGTTTAAGGGCTTTAATACAATAACAGAATTTTAAGTGTTAATTGGGGGGGGGGGGGGTGTTGGGGGGGGGTTAATGTTCTTCTGTGCCGAGGGGCTAAGTGGCTGCGTCCCTCTGCTGTGACCTGACCATCTGAAAGATGTTCTGAAAGAGAAGAAACAGGAGGTTAAACACACGGCGCCGCCTGGGAAGGGCCGGGATGGATCCTCCGGGATCCTCCGGGATCCTCTGGGATCCTCCGGGAGCTCTGCCAGGGAACGGGGGACCTGGGCAGGGGGGCCCGAGTGTCCCCAGCACAGAAAGCCTGGGGACATCCAGGACATCCTGGTCCTACCACGGATACTGCTCCAAGGGGCTCCCCAGAAGCCCTGCTGGGCTGGCAGGATCAGGAGCTGGATCCTGTGGGAAGGGGAATCCAGACAAACCCCCTCCTGGCTCTCCAAGATCCCCCCTCCCCAAAACGCTGCTCCAGGTCCCCAACTCCAGGAGGGGCAGATGGACCCAAGGGAGCAGCCGGGGTTTAGACACCGACCCTGGATGTTCCAGGGATGCTTGTTCCAGGTCCTTGGGGCTGGAACCCAAGCCAAGAGGAATGGGGGGACAAGGATGAGGGCGGGGACACCCCCGGGAGCTCCTGCTGGGGTTTGGTGCCCCCAGGAGCAGCAGTGCTGGCTGGGAGCCCTGGATCCTGCACATCCCAACTCCTCTTGGGCACAGAGGGAAAAAACAGAGCCCTGGGGGAAAGGGGCTGGAGCAGGAGCTGGAAGGAGGGCAGGAAGAGGGCAGGAAGCAGGGCTGGAAGCAGGGCAGGAGCAGCCCTGGGAGCTGCAGGTCCCCCTGGGCAGCCGGGCTGGCTCCCAGCTCCAGGATCAACCCCTGCTCCAGGAAAAGGCCCGAGGTTGAAAACGACCCAAATTCCTCCCGGAAGAGCTGACAGGGCAGAGCTGCCCAAGGACGGAGCCGTGTCCCCGTGTCCCCCTGCCCCGACCTGGCACAGCTCCCTCCTACCACATCTGAGCCCCCCCAGTGCCCCCAAACACAGCTTGTCCCCTGTGGTGAGGCAGCCTTGTCCTTGGAGGGGACACCCCGGGGGCCACCACATCCCCTCAGTGCCAGCCTGAACAGAGGGTCCCAGCCCGAGCAGCGGGGTCATACAGAGCCAGGTTTTCGTTTCCCAGCAGGAGGGGAACTGGGCTCAGCCCCATCCTGCTTCTCAAGGCCGCTCAGCACCACATCCCCCTGGCAGGACCACCCCCTTCCCATCCAGCCTTGGAGCTGATGCTGGGGAGAGAAAAACCACCCAGTGACCTGGGCAGAAATGCTCCTGATCCTCCCCTCCTGGCTGTGGTGGGAGCAGGCAGGGTCTGGGGGCTGCTCCGTGTCCCCAGGGGGGTCTGGGGGGATGATGGATGGTACAGCCTGGGGAGCCAAGGGCTCCACTCCCTCCACCCAGAGAAGTCACAGGAATGGGAACAAACTGAATGGGAGCAAAACAGTTCCCTGGTGGTGAAGTAAAGGGATGAACAGCCCAGATAAGAGGGAAGGAAAAGCCATTCCTGTTTTCCATTCCCAGCCCCGTTATCCCAGTTGCTGCCCAGCCAGGGGGGGAGTGGGAGGAATCCCAGCACACCCAGATCCTGCCCGGATCCCAGAGCCTCCCAGCTCTGACTGCAACAGCCCCGGGGAGCTCTGCCACCTCCTCCCAGAGGGAAATGGGTTCCCTTGTGGCTGGGATAATCACGGGACAAACTTCCAGCAGCCCCTGAGCAGCAGGAGCTCCGGGCACGGCTCTTTCACTGCTCCCCTCTTCAACAAGGCCATTTAATCCCAGAGCTGGACAATCCCGGGTCCCTTCCTGGGAAGGTGGAGGGTGCAGAGCCCAGCACAGCTCACAGGGCAGAGCTGCCACCAGCAAATCCCTCTGGGCTTTGTGGAGAAGACACCAAAGGGGCCTGGAGACCCCCGGGGCCGTGGGACCCCCCGTGAGGGCAGCAGATCCACTGGGACACCACCCAGGCTGTGTCACCCCCTCCCACCCCACGGCGGCTCCTGCCCCTTTGACGTCCGACGCCACAACCCGCTGGGAGCCAGGGGAGCTCCAGCCCAGGCTCACAGGTCCCAGGCTCACAGTTCCCAGGCTCACAGGTCCCAGGCTCACTCGCTCTCCCTCTCAAGGGCTCCAAGAACCCACAGCTATTCCCGACCCCGAGCAAAGAAGGAAGAGCTGAGGAGGGAGCGCCGGGAAGCGCCGGCTCCAGCATTCCCAGGAGGATGCTCCGAGGCAGCTGCAGCCAAAGCCAAGCCTACCAGGGGAGAGCCTGGAGACAGGCAGGTGACATTCCAGGATGCTTCCCAGTGCATCCTGGTGCAATTGCCCGTGTTTAGCTCTAAATCCTGCCCGGGACGCTGCGGACACGGCCGGGCAGGAGCAGCAGGAGGGGAGGGGCTGGAAGGTGCTCCAGGACGAGTGGTTTTGCTCCCCGGCCAATCCCTACGGCTCCACCTCTGCAGAACAACAGAAGAAAACCAGGGGCCCACGGGCTGGGTCAGGTCTCTGGTCCTTCAAAGGAGGCGTTTGTCCCCTTTCCAGCTGCCTCCTGCCGGGAGGCACCGCGGGATCCCGGCTGCAGCGTCACGTTCCGGGCGATCCAAAGAGTCCAGGAGACAGGCCCGCGGGTTTCTCCCGTCGGGAAAGAGGCCGACAAGCACAAAAGGCATCTCTATTCCCAGGAAAAGCAGCAGGAGGGTATTTTACTCGGCGGGTCCCCTCCGAGGAGAAGCCACTGGGAAGGGACACTGTCCTACGCTAAAGGAGCTGGAGCAGAGGAGCAGGAGGGACAGCGCAGCCAGCCCGGCTCAGAGAGCCCAGATGCTGTTTGTTTTCAGCCCCATTACCTTGCTGCACACATTGTCTTTACTGCAGTTCTTGTTATCCTTGTCTGTTGCTTCCTCCTCCACCTTTACAGGGGAAACAAAAACAAAATAAAGGGTATAATTAAAGAGCGGTGGGGATGGGGGGATGGAAAGAGGCTGAACAGCTGGTGTGGGAGCGGCTGGGAAAGCGTCGGGATGGGCTCCAGGGTGGTCCATGGATGCTGGACACAGAGCTGGGATTCAGAGAACAAGCCAAGGAACCTCCTGGGCAGCTCTGCTCCAAGAGCAAAGCCACAAAGACTGTCCCCAGGAGGGACAGAGCTGTCACCTCCGGCTGGGACACAGATGCTGAGCACAGGGAGCACCCGGAGCTCCGGGCACTGCTGAGCCCCCCCAGCCTCCCCCTGCAGGGCTGGGACAAAGGGGGGTGGGCTCTGGGGGGCTCTAAGGGGGCTCCTGCCTGCTGCCCCGGATCAAGGGGCTGGGCTGAGCTGGGGGGCACAGCCCAGCACCGGGAGGTCTCGCCGCTGCTCACTGGTGGGAGGTTCAGCTCCGCCCCTCCAGCCAAGCCAGGAATCCCATTTCCTGGTTTCCTGGAAAGCTCTTCCCGGCTCCCGCTCCTTCCCGCGGTGCCGCCCTGCGGCGATCCCGGTGATCCCAGGCCCTGCCCTCCCTGCCGGGCTCACTGCGGCTCCTGCCCCCGGCGGAGCCAACACCTGCGGGAGGCAGGAAACTTCCAAGAAGGGAAAGCGGGAGGAGACATCGCTGCCCTCCTGGAGCCTCCACGACCAGGTAGACTTTCCTGGATCACCATTTCAGACGTGCTGCCTTTAAGCCCTGGTTTTGGTCCCCAAATCCATGAGCTGGCAGAGACAAAGCATGAGCGGAAAGAGGATCACGAGCAGATCAAGAGCAACAAGAGAGGATCCAGCCTCCAAGAGCTGCTTATCTCTGAGCCCACAAGGGAGAGAGACACCCCTGGGACAGCAGAGACACCCCTGGGACAGCAGAGACACCCCTGGGACAGCAGAGACACCCGTAGGATGGGAATCCAGCCCCATCCCAGGGCAAACCCCGGACAGCCAAGCCAAGGGGACTGCACGCAGCTTTTCCAGCTGCTCTTGGCCCCTTCCCTGCAAGAGAACCTGGTGGGAGCAGCCCCTGGGGATGACAGACTTGGGGCAGCCCCACAGAGGAGCAGCAAATGGACACGAGGTGATAAAAGGTCTCCCTGAAGCAGGAGGAGAGGAAAGGGGAAGGCAGGTGGGCCTGTGTCTTCCCAGCCAGGGCTCAGAGCCTGGAGAAGGTTGAGCTGCCACCTCGGGCTGGGATTCAGGAAGAAAACCCCCTAAAATGTCTCCACTTCTCAGCAGATTTTCACCAGAGACTCCAACAACCCTTCCTGAATAATTCAGCAACCTGCACAACCTCCCCCAGAGGACCCTTGGCCAACTCCAGACACGGGGGAGCCACTGATCCTGCTTGGCTGCACCAGCTTCCCCGGCCCCGGGGAGCTCCAGGATCCAGCTGCAACATCAGACACCCTTCCATGCACAGAGCCTGAGCTTCTGAGAGCCCCCCGAGCTACCCCATGCTCCCCAGAGACCTGGGATCACTCCGACCATTCCCCATCCAAGCTGCTGTTAAGGACCAGCAGGAGCACCGGGCACAGGTGGGAGGCGGAGCCGTTTTTCCCTGCGCTGTCGGGCTCTTACCTCCTTCCTCCACTTGAGCTCGCAGAAAACCCGCTCGAAGCACTCGTGCATGTAGTTGAACTGCCAAGAGAAAGCAGGATCCCTCAGGGCTGCCGGCCCGGAGCTCCCCGGGCTGCGGGCTCCTCCTGGCGGCCACCGGCTCCTCCATCGCCCCCCGGCTTCCAGAGGGAGGGAGAGCAGGAGCTGCCGGGCTTTTCCTCCCCAGATCTCGCCGGGAAAGGGGGGTACTTACATAGGGGGTGAAGATTTTAACCCATCGGGGTTTCTTCTCTCCTCGTGCGTACTCGAAGCAAAACGCCATTCCCTCCTCGTCCGTGTCCCACCGCTGCATCTCGTCCCATTCAAACGCTATTACCTGGTTCTGGAGGAGGAGCCCCAGGTGAGGACAGAGCCAGCAGGGAGGGCAGGGTTAGGGGGGGCAGGGTCGGCAACGCTGAAGTGGGGAGGGGGCTGCCCGGGCCAGCCCGGCTGCAGAGATGGGGACGAGCCGGGGAAGGAGAGGTGGGAACACCCCAACCCCCAGGACCCCCCTCACCTCCAGCTGCCCCTCCTCGGTGCAGGCGTGGAGCTTAAAGTGCTTGATGCTGATGGCTGTGACCACGTGTCCCTTGCGCCGGGAGTCGCAGGAGCAGTGGGGGAAGATGATCTCGTTGTAGCCCTCGCACGTCCGCAGCATGTTCAGGTACTGCGGGGCGACACGGCGCTGGCTCCGCGGCACCCGCAGCCCCTAAAGCCCCCCGGCCCTGCCCCAGCCCAGGGAGGCTGGATCCCATCCCCAGGGACACTGGATCCCATCCCCAGGGACACTGGATCCCCTCCCAAGGACACCAAAAAAGGTTCAAATGACTTTTAGTTCCCACACCCAGGCTGAAGGGCCCAAATTCTCACGTCGCGCTCCAGGACCCGTAACGACCTGGGGGAAGCACTTGGGTTTCACGGGCTCTTTGGGACACAGATGTTGTCACCTCCTACTAGCCCAGGGCCCTGCTGCATCTGGGGTGTGTGTGGATAGATATATACCCATGTTGGGATATACCAGGAACATCCAGATCTTTCCTTGGCCATCAGAAAGGTGATAAAAGGAGCAGGAACAAACCAGCCATGACAAAACCCGCAGGAGGAAGCATCTATTTACTGATTCTCATCATCAGTTAATAATTAACCTTCTTGGCTTAGCATTCCTGGTGATCTTTGGGGTCCATCCCAGAGCAGACCCCCAGCAAGGACCCCTCAGAGCCATCAACACTCAAAGAGGCTTTAAGGAGAGGCCCAAGATCAGCCAGGCTGGGTGAGAAGATGCCAAGGTGGCCCTGAGAAGGCAGCAGGGCAGCCCAGCACCCCAAGCTGCCCAGGAGTTATTAACTAGTTGGATTCTTCTGCTCTTTGATCCTCAAGCAGTGTGTGCAGAATCAGACTGGTTTGGGTTGGGAAAGACCTTCAAAGCTCCTCCAGTCCCACCCCCTGCATGGGCAGGGACACCTCCCACCAGCCCAGGTTGCTCCAAGCCTTTGGACACTCCCAGGGATGGGGCAGCCACAGCTTCCTTGGGCAACCTGGGCCAGTGTCACCTTTCCAGACACAGAACTGCTAACAGGATCACTCACCATGACCATCTTCCTCTGCTCACACAGCTTCTGTAGCTGGTAGGACTTCTCCTCTGCTTTGATGTAGCCTTTCTTGACATCATCAACAGCCTAAAGAGAAAAGGGAAAGTAAAACCCAGGAGGTCAGACTGGAGGACTCCTCACTGAGTCACAACACTTTGCTGGCCCTGAGGTTGCTTTGAACAGCCACCCACATTCACAGCCCCAGAAGGTGACCAGTGTCCCCAGAGAGGCAGGAAACCACAGACTTCCACTCCTTGAAGGCACCCGAGCAGGACTGACCCTCCCTTTCAGGCTGCTGCCAGCACACCAAAGCACAGCAGAGCCTGGCAGCCCGGCTGTCCCGCTGCCTCACCTCCAGAATGCAATTCCAGCTCTTGAGCACCTACCTGATGGAAGAAGTAGGTGACAGCCAGGTCGTTGTCATTGAGGAGAACCTCCTCCTCAGTGGTGAAGAGCCACTTGCGGATGGTCAGGCACGTCCCTGGCACTGCTGAGGTGTAGTTCTGCACGTAGAGTTTGTGGGGGAACTCGTTGGGCGCCAGTTTGCGCACTGGAAAAAGCACAGGACGGGGAGGTGAGTGACCCCACTGTCCCCAAACTGCCCCAGACTGCCCCAAACTGACCCCAGACTGCCCCAAACTAACCCCAGATTGTCCCCAGACTGACCCCAGACTGCAGAAGGGAGGGCAGCAGCTCCCCAAGTATCAATCCCACAGTCAAGCCTCAAACATTATCAGGATTTAACCATGGAAGTTGAGATGAGAAGCCAAGATGCTGAGGCCTGGACACCACCCCCCACCTGCCTGTGCCCATCTGCCCTCCATCCTCTT
>NW_009954701.1:7305-16093 GCF_000747805.2 Chaetura pelagica
TCCCATCCTCTTCCCCTTCTGGAAAAGGATCCATCCCAAGTTGCTGCTGCTGCCCCGCTCGCCAGCCAGGGCTGCAGTGACACTGCCTGGATTCTCTGAACATTTGAGCCAAAGCAAAATGCTTCCCTCAGTTCAACAAAAGCCTTTAGAAAGGGTTTTGCTTAAGAAAGGGCTGGTCAAGTGGCAGCAAAACAACCATCAAACTTTGAGGCTCCTCACTGAGGCCTGTGGTGCCCCCTCCCAGGGACCCCGGTTTTCTGAGCAGAGATAAAACCCCCCCAGGGCTCATCCAGGGTGGAACCCCCTCCCCAGCACCAGGGAGGACCAGACTCACCAAAGGAGTGATTGATCACTTCAAACAAGGCGAAGTAGTTGGCAGTGACACTGTCCATTCCCACTTTGGCAGCCACAGCCTGAAGAGGAACCAAAGGGGAAAATGGGATGAGAAATCCAGGAGCTGCCTGTCCCTGCTGGGGGAGAGGCTTCCTCAGGTTATTCCTGAGTATTCCCTAACTCAAGATGTTAGTCAGGAAAACGTGAGGTTTCCTCTTCCAAAAAAACCTTATGTTGTCTTAAACAAGGGCTTGGACTCTGCCCTGTGGATGTGGAGCTCTGGAGAGCCTGCTCCTCCCCAGCCCTCTGGCTCCCTTTGCAGCTCCCCCACATCATCTTATTCCCCTAATCCACCAGCAGCTTCCACCTTCCTTCCTGCAGCACTGGCTGGAGTCACTTCTCCTTCATTTCCCAGCTGCTCCTGGGCTGCCCCAGCCACTCACAATCCTGCCTGAAGGGCTCCCCAAAGGGAACATCCAACACCCAACCCTCTGTCCTGCTGCAGACACCACCAGTGTTGGCTCCAGCAGCTCCAGGCTCCAGCTCCTCCACCAGAGCCAGGACACAACCCGTCCTGGCTGTTACCAGAGGGAATTAACTCCGTGATGCCTCTGTCCTTGCAGCCAGACAGGAGCTGCAGCTCTGCTGTCCCTGTCCCCTCTGCCACAGCCAAGGGGTGTCACCCACCTCGAGAGGAGCAGGGCCCCCCATGGCCCCGTGATCTCCCAATCACTTTGAAGCTCTGGGATGAAGGAGGCAAAGGAGCAGCTCACCTGGTACACCTGGTCTGTCGTGCTGTTCTTTTTCACCCTGACAGTCACTGTGGTGACGTCCGGCAGCGCCACGCGCAGCTCCACGTCCGAGACACCGTTGTAGTTCTGGGGGGACAGGGAACCATCAGCCCTGCAGGGTCTGGCCAGAAGCTCCAGCCCCAGACACTTCAAACAGCCACTTGTAACCACCAGCTGCCTGGGAAGCCTCAGGGATCCCACTCCAGTCTGCCCTGGAGAAACGCTGGGAGGAGGAGGGAGAGGTGAGCTCTGCTCGGGGAGCTGAGCAAACCGTGTCACACCACGGTGGGGCAGGATTTTCCACTCCTAGGTTTTCCAGGAAGAGCTGTGGGACACGGCAGTGGGACCCGGCAGTGGGACACGCCGTGGGGAGGCCGGAGGGGGCAGCAGCTGAAGGGCAAACGGCAAAGAAACCCTGCAGAGCTGCTGGGGGGGCTCCTGCCTGGGCTCTGGCAGGGAACAGCCCTGCACTCTGATCCCAATTTCCTAAGTGCTCAGGGCCCCCGGGAGGGGAGGGGAGGGCAGAGCCTCCGTGCTGCTGTGCCTACCTCATCCGACTCGGACAGGAACTCCTGCATGATGTCGCTCTCCCCGATGACGCGGATGGAACAAACTGCAGGACAGAGTGTGGGTCGGGGGGCTGGAGGGCAGGAGCCCCTCTGCCAGCACCCAGGGGTGGTGTCTCCAGCCTGGAAAAACCTCCTCGAGGGAAGCGCTTCCCGGGCTGTGTGAGGTGTCCTGGCACAAGGACTGATCCAGCCTAACCCCCCTCAGCAGCAGCGAGCTCTGGTGGGGAGGAACCCACCCAGGTCTGGGGGAGATCCCCGGGCAGCAGCCAACGCTTAGAAGTGGGCAAGAATTGCATAAATAGCACTTCTGCCTCCAAAATCAAGTTATTCCAGAGGAACTGAAACTATTTGGGAATTCAGGCACATTTAGGAAATAGCTGGACTCCAATCCAGCTTCATGGCATCACTAAGTTTGGGAAAGACCTCCAAGATCATCAAGTCCAACCATCAACCCAACCCCACTGTGCCACAAACCACGTCCCCAAGTGCCACATCCAAGGATGTGACTCCAGCACTGCCCTGGGCAGCCTGTTCCAATGTCTGACCACTCTTCCAGTGAAGGAATTGTCCCCAAGATCCAACCTAACCCCCCTCTGGAGCAACCTCCCCCTTCCTTCCCTCTCAGATAAACAAATCCCGGTGGAAGGACGGGGTGAGGATCCATCCCCTGCTCCCCAGGAAGGCAGATCCAGCTCCCAGCTTGGTACCTTTCTCCAGGTACTCCTCCAGCCCCCGCCGCCGGGCGTCCAGCTGCTGCTCCGACAGGGAGAAGGGCCACTTTCCCGGGAGACGGGGGAAGGTGAAGTTGGCAAATTCCCGCTTCAGGTTCTGGTGCAGGATGGCGAATTCCCGGTACCGCTTGGAGCAGAGCTGCCGGCCTGCCATGTAAACGTTGTAGACCTGCAGGGAGGAGAAGGGGCTCAGGGCTGGGGGAGGAAAGGTTTCCAAACCAGCCCCCTCTGCCCTCCCGGACCCACACGCAGAGCAAGGCTGGATCAGCAGGGATTGAGCTGGAACGAGAGGCTGGGATGAACGGTTCAAGATGCTGCGGATCCCTGGAGCTGGGGGCTGTTCCCACCCGACAGGGGCAGGATCAGCGTGACCTCAAGGCACCTTTCTCCTCCAAAAGGAGAGGAAAAACACCCAAACCCTCTACAAAAGGCGCCGAGCCCTGATGAAGCTGTTGTGGTGTCACCTGGATCATCTCCAGCACATGGAAATGTCCCCAAGACACACTGAGCCACCACCTGGCAGACACCCCCTCACCTCCCAGACCCGCTTGGCACTGTCACCCCATTTCCATCCTGTTGCAGAATCGGGCCCCAGGCTGCAGTCAAAGCCCCAGAGCTCTGGATTCAGGGTCACAGCCACTGTCCCTGAGACACAGAGAAGTCCCAAACTGTGCAGGAGCCTTGGACACAGCCCCCAGGCACCAACCGTGGGGCAGATCCCAGGGGAGAGGCAGCAGGAAATCTGGGAACACTCCATGTTAGCTCGTTCCCTTGCTCTGCACACACTGCTCCAGTTTCACTCGGGACATGGTGAAGGAAGCAGGATCCTGCTCCCAAAACAGGGAAACCCAGGGCAGAGCCACAGGACGTTCCTCAGATGCTCTTCAGGGAATTCCCTTCCCATTCATTAACCAACTGCCACCATTTTCCAAGCCAAGCTGCTCAGCCTGGCAGGCAAGTTAAGGAGCTCTTATCTAGGCAGGGCTCATGTGCCCTCGGTGATAAGGAAGGTCCCAATCAGCAGCAGGACCTTAATGAGCTCCGGAGGAGTGGGATGCAGGGGGAAGAGCAGGATCACGCTCCTCCCTGTTGCACGAGGGAAGGGTTGGCAACCACAACCCTTCCTCTGGAGGGGGTGTCACCCCCACAGCCTCCTGAAGCCAAGGAAGGTGCCCAAGATGCACCCAGGGTGGCTACAAGGCCTCCAGAAGACTCAGACCTCGGACCTGGAGCAGTCCCAGCTCACTCACCCTCCAGAAACCTGCCCAACCACCTTCACCAGGGGAAAATGCTCCAACAAAACCCTGTCTCAGCCTTCAGGAATCCCCTCAGGAGAAGGTGCCAGGATGGGGCTGGATCTGAACAGCAGCAGCTCCTGTCAGGCCAGAGGAGAAGCTCCCCCTGACCCCCTGCCCTGCACTTCAATAAAACTCTCTGGTTTCTGGGACCCTTTTTCTCCTGGACCCCAGAGCAGGGGGAGCATGGGCCCCCCTGAGGCTGCAGATCCCACAGGATCCACCATCCCCAGCTCTGCCCCACTCGCAGCTTCTGGCTCTGTCTTCCTTGGAAAAACGTCCTCAGCGGCAGAGGAAGTGAGGAGCTGGTTCATCATGTCTCCCAGCACCTGCCACGGCTGCTCCAGCCAAACCTCCCCGGCAGGGAGGGTTGGGAACACCGGGAAACAGAGCAGCCCAACACCCCCGGGGTTCATCGTGCCCCCCAGCCCCTGCCACGGCTGCTCCAGCCAAACCTCCCGGGCAGGGAGGGTTGGGAACACCGGGAAACAGAGCAGCCCACCCGCCCTGTGCTCCCGACTCATCCCAGGCCCCTCCAGCTGCTCCCACCACTCCCTGGCTCCGGAAAAATGGGAGATGGCACAAGGAGAGGAGGAAAATCTGGAGAGGGGCAGGACTGAGACCCTTGGGAAGGATGGAGCCCCTCTGCCTGCTGGGGTCCCTGGCTGGAAGGGTCTGAGTCCCACCCCCCTCAGGCTCCTCTCCAGACGTGTCCCCACCAGCCACCATCAACCTTCACCCTCAGAGGATGGATCCATGTCAGGTGCTCCCACAGCAGATCCAGGAGTGCCAGACTCCCCAGTCCCAACAGGAACAGCCTTTTTACACCTGTTTTCACTGACACTCTGAAGGGGAAAGGGGGATGGAAGGGAAATTCTGGAGATGGAAGCAAAGCTTCCAGACATCTGCTCCCTCTGCTTTGACAGCCCCCACGGGTGTCCTCAACACGTGGAGGCACAGACACAAAACCTCACACCAACAAAACAACTTCCTACTGGCGACCAAGCTATTCCAGACACGCTGACAAAAACCCCTTCCAGCACTCAGGGAATGGCTGCAAAAGACCAACCCAGCCCAGCAACAGTGAGGATGGGCAAGCCTGAAGGAGACAGAACCAGGGAGATCAACCAGCCAGGCTGTGGGTGAGGAGCCCCAGTGCGGGACACGGACACCCCAAAACACCCCCAAGACCCCAGCCCAGCCAGTACCAACCACAAACTTCTCTCCGTTCTGCTCCACGTGCTTGTAGGTGGGGATGGAGATGGGCACGGCCTGTTTCTCCGTGTAGTCATAGAAGGACTGTCCCAGGGGGTCGTCGCTGGGGTCCAGGCTGTCGGCCTCGTGCGGCGGCACCGACAGCACCGTCAGGATCAGCTCCTTCTCGCCGGCGCGGATCAGATCCACCACCTGCTTGTGTGTTGCCCCCTCCACGTTCACCCCGTTCCTGCGGGAGAGAAGGAGGAGCCGTGAGGCCAGGGGGAGGGGAGGGCAGGAGCCCAGGGCTGCTCCCCAGCACAGGGGCAGGTTGGGTGGGGGTGTGGGATGTGTCCCTGCCCTGGCAGTGGAACCTGATGATCCCTCCAAACCAAACCAGCCTGGGATTCCTACCAAAGCCCCTCCAGCCTCAGCTCCTCTGCTTGCTCCAGTTTCACCCTGCTCTAAACTTCACTCGTTTTTGCTGCAGATGTTTTCTTGGGGCATTCATTACTGACTGGTGTTTAATGACTCCAGGCATGACCAAGACCTCTTGAAGGCCACGTGTCCCCTCGAATATTTCACACCAGTTTGGCTGTTCTCCCCGTTTCTCTGTGGTACCACAGGGCACCCTTACCCAGAAGATCAACCTTGTCCCATCAGCCAATGGCAAATGCCACAAGGCCAGAGAATTGGGGCAGAAAACACCAAAGAGATGATTCACACCACGGGGCAAGGCCCATCTCCTGATCCTCCTCAGCTCCCGGCGCTCCAGGGA
The DNA here is from genome assembly GCF_000747805.2 of Chaetura pelagica. Classification (NCBI taxonomy): domain Eukaryota; kingdom Metazoa; phylum Chordata; class Aves; order Apodiformes; family Apodidae; genus Chaetura; species Chaetura pelagica. The sequence goes on from NW_009954701.1 coordinate 12,997, forward strand.
ATGGAGCTCTGGGAATAGCAGGAGGCTGAGCCTGGGGAGCTCCAGCCTGTGGCTCAGAGCTGCTGCTGCTGCTGCTAAAACCCAGGCCAGGGGCAGGGTCAGGTGGTTTGTGCACCAGGAAGAATTCAAAAGCCTCTTGGAGAGGGAGTTGGTTCCCAAAGCACCAGGACGAAGGCAGCGACAGGTCCCCTGGCTGGGAGGGGGGGGAGGATGAGCTGTTCAAGCCCCCCACCCACTCCCCCGAAAAGCACAACCCCCATGAAAGCAGCACTAACAAGCAAGATCCCCAAGACATGGGGGGAACAAACACTTCCCTATTTCAAGGCCAAGTGACTCATTTTCTGCACAGATTTCTAAACATTTCCCCCAAGTCTCTGCCTGTCAAGAGGTGACAAGGAAATCAGCTGCCAGAGGCTTCCCAGGGATGGAGACCCCAGCCTGTCCCTGTGCTGTGCTCAGGCAAAGATCTGACCCAGCCAACAAATTCTCCAAGGAAAATCACCCCAGAAACCAGGCAGGGTTTGCAGCAGATAAAAGCCCTTCGGCTCAATCCAGGCTCGGGCTCTGCACAATATTATCCAGATTCAAAAAAAAACATCCAGGAAGGCACAAACAAGTGCAAATCCAGTGACCTTCCCTAATTCTGCCCAGGAGGAGGTTGGGAGAATTCCCATGTCCACAGAAGCCTCGTGCAGCACCTCCAGGGAGCTGTTAACATCCCTGTGGGCTCCGACACACTCTGCTCTTTATCCCTGCGTGAGAGCAACGATTCCCTGAAACTCAGCACTCTGGGAAGAGCCTGGAAGGAGGCAGAGGATGTCAGCACTTCAGGAGGTTAAAAACCAAACACTGCTGGAAAGGAAACAAGCTCTGACTCCGTGGTGGAAGTGATGGGTCCTGCTGGAAAAGCAACATTTTGGACACTGGTGAAACCAGACCTGTGTGGGATCCACGCTGGACACTCAGGAGCAGTCAACTGCCCTCAGCTTCTCCAGCAGCAAGAGGAGACATGATCTAGGTCAAGGTCTCCTCAGTTTCTCTGCCCTGAACCATCAGCAAACACAGCCTGATCCGAGCAGACAGACAGAGCTGCTGCACGGAGCCCCAGCACAGAGCTGGGCTTCAGGGGAAACTTTCCTGACCAACATCAAAGCCCCCATCCTGCTCCTGCTCCCTCAGGTTCTTCCCAGCTCAGTTCAAGCTGCCAAGTCCTGAGCTGGAGCCTGTGGCAGCAGCTCTGCTTTCCCAGCCACACTCTTCCAGAGAGCTCGGAGCAACATCCAGGAGCCCCCAAGGACCCTGCAGACCACGGGCTGAAAACCACGGTCACGAGATGCCCAGACAGGCCTCGTGCTCCAGCCCCTCCAGGCATCACCCCAGCCTGGAGCACGGGGCATCACGAGGCCTCTCCATGACATTCTGGTCTGAGGGTCACACTTTGCAAGGACAGGTTTGATGCCCAGCCAAAAGAAACTCTCCCCTTTCATCCGTGGTTCCTTCCCCTATGTTCAGCCTGAACAAACCATGGGTACCAAAAAAGGCACCAGGAGACACCAGGCTCCAAACTCCAGCACATCCCCAGCTGCTCCTCCCTGCCAGGAGCCGTTTCCACGGAGCCAAGAGGGACTAACCCCTTGGCTCTGTCACCTCCACACCAACCCAGCAGGAGCAGGAGGTTGAAGTTTCTCCAGCTCCATCCATCACACCTGCTCCTGGGCACAGACATGGCTCTGTTTAAGACACAGCAGGGTGGATAAAAAAGGCTCTTCATGGGCAGCCCAACACACCAGGTTCTTCACTCACCTGCTGCCCTCACCTCTCCAGAAAGAGAGGACACGTGGGCAGGTTCTCACTCCAGCAGCTGGAGGGAGCATGGAAAGGAGCCATCAGGAGACACAAACGATCCACAAACCTCATCTCAGCCCCAGGGGGGAGGACCTGCTCCCCACACGCCTCAGCACAGGGGGAAGTGCTGGTGCCCAGGGTTAAATGTGTGTAGGGAAAAGTAGGGAAGTGAGGGCTGGAGCCTGGAGGGGCTGGGGTGAATCCAGAGGTGGTGCTGGGAGGAGGGAAGGACCCACCAGCCGGGGCAGCAGCTGCTCCTCCCTCTACTGACCCTTCTGGACCTTTCCAAAGCAGAACCAGCTTCTTCTGTCCCAGATGGATCCACAAAACCAGACTTTAGATCCAAGAGAGACTAAGAATTTCCTCTCCCCAGGGAAATGCCCCTGACCCTGCACTCCAGGAACACCCACTCCAGGGGCTCATCCCATTGCAGCAACACCGGGAGCACAAAAAGGGCCCTCAGAGCATTTTGGATGCTTTTTGGGATGCAGGAACAAATGCTGGAGACAATTCCCTGCTTTGATGGGGTGCAGCACCCCCTGCCCTTAACACCACACCTGGACCTGGCCAGGTTTCCCCCCGACACGGGTCAGTGACACCAAGAACAAGCCCTTCCCCTGCTCCATCACTGCCAGGCAAGCTCCCCTGCCAACTGGTGAGACTTCCCTCCCTGTCAAGATTAGTTATGATTGTCACTCAGAGTGATAATCAAGAACTAAATTAGCTTTCATTGTCTGTCTCCAATGCCCTCAACACCCACAAACACACCACCAGCTAAGAAGATTAGAGAGCAGCCATAGCTATGTTGCAAAACCAGCCTCAGGAAGGCAGAGCAAGGAGCTGGATCCAGGAGCAGAGAGGGCAGGAGGGGCTTGACAGGGGCAGGAGGGGCTTGGCAGGGGCAACAGGACTTGAAACAGCCCCTCAGAGAACTCCCCTAGACACCCCTCGGGTCTGGAGAGGACTGTGCAGAGGAAAACCAGGCTGGAACCCCTCGGCTGGGTGGGAATGGGAGGCTTCTGGGTGCTCCAGCATGGCTGGAGGGGGCTCAGGGTGACAGCCCACCCAGCCCCCAGCTGAACCCCCTCCAGGCAGGTGCTGGAGGAGCCTCATCTCTCAGGCTCTTGCTCCCAAACCCTCTCCCAGGAGCACTGGGAGCAGAGCCCAGCAGGGAATGTTGGGAGAACATCCCACCCAACCCCGGGATCTGCCGGGACACTGGGGGGGGGCAGCAGCTCCTCCCTGTGCCCCC
>NW_009954701.1:35641-37213 GCF_000747805.2 Chaetura pelagica
CGTGCCCCCCACGGGTCCCAGGGGAGGCCCCTGTGCCACCCCACCCCCCCATTGTGCAGAGGGTGCTGCTGGGGAGGGGAAGGGAAATCAAGGCTATTTTTGGAGTCTTGTTTTATTGTTTCCTACTCCAACTCAGCACCGTGCAGAGATTGACTTGCAGGAGTTGGATTTTAACCCACCCGGGGAGCAGGAGTGTCCTTCCCGTGGGGACACGGGGGCTCCAGGCCCCCCCAGGGCATCTTTCCTGGGCTGGTTGAGGCAGCCAGGTTATCAATGGCAACAGCTGGGACTGGAAAAGGGAGAGAGCCAATTTGGCAGCACAGCCAAGAAGAGACACAGGGAAATTAAAAGTCTCTTCTCCCAGGAGATGGGAAGTCCAGATGAAGCCAGAGGAAACCACCCCCCATCCTCCTGGCTGCTCAGGGGGTCCAGGAGCCTCCAAACACCCTCTGTGCCCCCTCATGAACCATCATGATCCGCAGGTCTTAATTCTCTCAAGGAGCACCGTGTGGTTTGGTGACAGACCAAAGGTTGGGGAGCCAAGGAGCCAAACCCCAACTCCACCCCCAGCCTCAAAACCCACCCCTGGGCTCAAAAATCCCCACCAGGGGAACGAGGGAGAATTCCAGCTCAGCTCCTCACAACACACACACACACAACATTTCCCCAGGGACAATAAAGGCTGTTCCCTCCAGGTGCACAATTCAACCCCCTGGAAAGGTTTTTATTCTGGAGAGTGTGAAGGACGTGGGTCAGGCAGGAGAGCCAGGCTGGGCCCAAACTCAGGCTGCTGCCCTTCAGACACTGCAGCCTGCCAGGGCTGGCAGCAAAGTGGGAGGTCCCAGCAATTAACAAGTCACTGAACTTCACCAACTGGGCACGAAGCACAAACAAGGGTCAGGAGCAGAACCAGCCCCAGGAGAGGAGGGGGAGGGAAATGCACCCGGGTCACTCCACAAACACAGGCTCAAACTTCCAAGGTTTGGGGGTTTACTTGTCTTTGTTTTTGTTGTTTCTTTAGGAGGGGAAGATTTTTCAGGCTCACTTCACAATTCTTGCTGTCAAGAAAGGGCCCCCAGGGCAGCCCTGGACAACCTGAGGACCCAGAGGAGGGAAGCCCCAGCAGGGGGTCCCAGCCCTGCACAGTGTGTTCCCATCCCTGCTCCTTCTGCAAAGCTGCAGGGGGGGACACAGGCCCCCAGCTCCTCAGAGCCCCCCTGACTCACCCCAGAGCATCCCTGCCCTGCTCAGGAGGGTCTCCAGACTGAATCCTGAGGAGGGGTTGCATCCTCTGCCTCAGACCCTTCCAGCTCCCTCCTTTCCCATCTCCTAACCTCCTTCCCCTCCTCACCAGGGATCTCTCCTGGGAACAGCTTTTCTCCAGGAACCCGGTGCCTCCCCAGGCAGATTCCCCACCACAGTCACCCCCTTCCACCAGCCCCTTCCCAGCCAGGGGGGCAGATCGATGGATGTGGCTCCTACTGATATTTCTGCTCCCTGTGATCCAAGGGATTCCCCCCAAAACAAAGGTGGGGGGAGACTCTCCCTGGGGAAGGGCTGGTGAAGGAAACC
>NW_009954702.1:0-2016 GCF_000747805.2 Chaetura pelagica
ACCACCTGGGAAGGGGCTTCCCCAGCTGCTCCCCCACCCCCTGGGGTGGTGGGATCATGGAGGTGGGGGGTGGGAGGGACTTCAAGAGTCCAAGGTTTGGATGGGTCACCTTGAGGTTCTCGTTCAGCACCCCCGGGGTCCTTTAGATGGGTCATGTTGAGGTTCTTTAGAGGGGTCACCTTGAGGTTCTTCTCACTCAGCACCTCCAGGGTCTTTACATGGGTCATCTTGAGGTTCTTTTGGTGGGTCATGTTGAGGTTCTTTAGATGGGTCACCTTGAGGTTCTTCTCACTCAGCACCTCCAGGGTCTTTACATGGGTCATCTTGAGGTTCTTTTGGTGGGTCATGTTGAGGTTCTTTAGATGGGTCACCTTGAGGTTCTTCTCACTCAGCACCTCCAGGGTCTTTACATGGGTCATCTTGAGGTTCTTTTGGTGGGTCATGTTGAGGTTCTTTAGATGGGTCACCTTGAGGTTCTTCTCACTCAGCACCTCCAGGGTCTTTACATGGGTCATCTTGAGGTTCTTTTGGTGGGTCATGTTGAGGTTCTTTAGATGGGTCACCTTGAGGTTCTTCTCACTCAGCACCTCCAGGGTCTTTACATGGGTCATCTTGAGGTTCTTTTGGTGGGTCATGTTGAGGTTCTTTAGATGGGTCACCTTGAGGTTCTTCTCACTCAGCACCTCCAGGGTCTTTACATGGGTCATCTTGAGGTTCTTTTGGTGGGTCATGTTGAGGTTCTTTAGATGGGTCACCTTGAGGTTCTTCTCACTCAGCACCTCCAGGGTCTTTACATGGGTCATCTTGAGGTTCTTTTGGTGGGTCATGTTGAGGTTCTTTAGGTGGGTCACTTTGAGGTTCTCACTCAGCACCCCCAGGGTCCTTTAGATGGGTCACGTTGAGGTTCTTTAGATGGGTTACCTTGAGGTTCTTTAGATGGGTCACCTTGAGGTTCTTCTCACTCAGCACCCCCACGGTCCTTTAGATGGGTCATGTTGAGGTTCATCTGATGGGTCATGTTGAGGTTCTTTTGGTGGGTCATGTTGAGGTTCTTTAGTTGAGTGACCTTGAGGTTCTTCTCACTCAGCACCCCCAGGGTCCTTTAGATGGGTCATGTTGAGGTTCTTTAGATGGGTCACCTTGAGGCTCTTCTCACTCAGCACCCCCGGGGTCCTTTAGATGGGTCAGGTTGAGGTTCATCTGATGGGTCATGTTGAGGTTCATCTGATGGGTCATGTTGAGGTTCTTTTGGTGGCTCATGTTGAGGTTCTTTAGATGGGTGACCTTGAGGTTCTTCTCACTCAGCACCCCCACGGTCCTTTAGATGGGTCATGTTGAGGTTCATCTGATGGGTCATGTTGAGGTTCTTTTGGTGGGTCATGTTCCCCAACACTCCCAAGGTTCTTCAGATGGGTCACCTTGAGGTTCTCCTCACCCAACAACCCCAGGGTTCTTCTGATGGGTCCCACTGAGGTTCTCCTTCCCCTGGGGGTGCTGCTGCTGTCCTGAGGGTCCCCCAGGGGGCAGTGGGTGACACGGGGTGTCCCAGGCCCAAGGGTCCTTTCCTTGGCCACGTTGAGGTTCTTCTGATGGGTCACGTTGAGGTTCTTCTCCACCAACACCCTCAAGGTTCTTTAGATGGGTCACCTTGAGGTTCTCCCACTCCAACACTCCCAAGGTTCTTCAGATGGATCCTGTTGAGGTTCTTTAGAGGGGTCACCTTGAGGTTCTCCTCACCCAACAACCCCAGGGTTCTTCTGATGGGTCCCACTGAGGTTCTCCTCCCCCGACACCCTCAGGGTTCTTTAGATGGTTCACCTTGAGGTTCTCCTCCCCTGACATTCTCAAGGTTCTTCTGATGGGTCATGTTGAGGTTCTTCTGATGGGTCTTGTTGAGGTTCTTTAGAGGGGTCACCTTGAGGTTCTCCCACTCCAACACTCCCAAGGTCCTTCAGATGGGTCCTGTTGAGGTTGTTTGGAGGGGTCACCTTGAGGTTCTTTAGATGGGTCACCTTG
>NW_009954702.1:3169-3480 GCF_000747805.2 Chaetura pelagica
TCCTCCCCGGGGGGTGCTGCTGCTGCCCTGGGGGTCCCGGGGGGGCAGCAGGTGACACGTTGGGGTGGGCAGGCCCAGCAGGAGACGCAGCGGGCAGCGCTGCGCTACGAGCGCGCGGTCGGCACCCACAGCGCCGCGCGGGAAATGGTCTTCGTGGCCGAGCAGGGGGTCATGGCCGGCAAGAACCGCCTGGACCCCACCTGGCAGGAGATGCTCAACCACGCCACCTGCAAGGTCCTCTGCAGCCCCCAGGGAGGGGCAGGGGGGCATCTGGGAGGGATGGGAGGGACCTGGGAGGGGTGGGATGGATC
>NW_009954703.1:0-5515 GCF_000747805.2 Chaetura pelagica
CTGTCGTTTGTGCATCTGCCTAGAAGAAATACTTGGAGAAAAGAGGGACTTGCTATGCTCTACACTCATGAGTGCAAGCCAACTACCCTTTCTCAATGAGGTCAGAGCACTGCAAATAGATTATGACCTCCACAACTTATGCCCAATACTGAGAAGCAGGAAGACCATATGATGTTCTTCCAAGAGGCAGGGTTATTGAGGAAGAGGGAGTGACAGTTTTCTGCATGAAATAGTCATGCCACTAGGAAAAAATAACAAAAAAGTTGTGTACTTTTCCTCTCCACAGTTGCTTCTTGGCTGCAAAGGTGTTCTTCAACAGAATGAACGGCTGAAAGGACCTCTAACACAGTTCTGCAGATCTTTGGGGAAAGTCTGTGGCAGTGTCATACTCCACATAGCTGGGGGCAGATTACAAAATCTGAACACGGTAAGTGTGTCCAAGAACACCTTAATACAAGTAACGCTAAAGTGATTTTGAAGGAAAACCACTTCTCTGCCTTATGCCTACGTACAGTTGCAGTGACATAGAGAAATGTGTTGGGGTTTTCAAGTAATGCCAACTAGGATCTCAGCTGACAATGACATGTGCCACCTGACACATTCAAATCACACAAGGAAGAAGGGTTGAATTCAGAAAGGTTCCATCTTTCCATGATCTTCCTCAGTGTTCCCTCTTCTGGGGCTAAGACAAGGAAAAGTTGGACAGATATCAAAGCTTTACAGAATGGGCAAATAGATGGAGAAAGATCTTATTTTCTTTTGCACAATTCCTATTCTCTTTCCTGAATGGGAAGATATCCAAACCACCTTGAACACAAGAGATGGTTTCTTCTTGGTTGCTACATCTCAAAATATTTCCAGCCAAAACTCAAAGCTGTTTCTTCACTCTCCTCTCAGCAGAATGATCTCATTCCTTTACTCTGGCTGCTGCCTTTTTCTTGCAGACCCTCCACACGTCTGTTTGCTGGTACCTTTTGATCTCTCCTGCTCAGACTGCTTTCATATAGAAATCTCCCACACTTGTAGCCTCATTACGCTCAAGCAGACAGTCTCTTCCACTGATGAAGCACAGCACTATTTAAAAGCCTCACACAAACTTTAGAACCTAGCGAAATAAAGGCCATAGGCACTGCCCAAATTATGCTTTCCACATGTTTAAGGACTAACATGGGAAAGACCCTCCCAAACAGATAAAATGATATAGACTTATTCCTACTGTCAAATCATGTACTTGTAAGTCTCCCCTAAACCTTCTGTAGAAAATCTGAAGACTACCATACTAAGAGGGGAGTTTAACAGAGCAGCATTATGTTGCTCAGATCCTTCACAGCTTTAATCCCTACCTTTGTAGTGCTTCTGCTTTCTCTCCAGAGTCGAACAGATATAATTGTCGGACATTATCCTGCTGGAACTTCAGTACAGAACGTTCTTCATTGGCATCAGGTATAACTGCCTGCTGATGTATAAACAAACTCTTACTACTGCTTTAGTGTACCAAGCAACTTCCAGAGAAGTCCAGAGGTGATATTTTGCCAGCCTCTAACCAAGGCTTGTTAAGTGGCTACAAAGCTAACACAGATACACCAGAATAGAAGAAAACAGCAAAGGCAGGACAGAAGCAGATTTTTAACACATCACCAGTTACTTGAAGCCTTGAAGTAAAGGTCTTCTAAACAGACTTTATCTCCCTCTGATATATACAGCCATTCACACATGAAATTATTTGTCAGGTTTGGGCAAAAAATAAAATAAAGTGATGTAAAAAAAAACCCACCACAATTGAACCCCCCCACCAAAATCCCACAACAAACAGATGGCTGCATAATTCTTCATTCATCGATCCTACAGGGCATGTGTCATGTCTTTTAAATGCAGACCCCAAACCTCTGGTGCCTTCTGTCTAACGTCCCACCTCAAAACTGCTGTCAGAGTGCAAGTCATGTATAGTCAAGCTCTTGTAAGAAGTACAGAGCCTCTGGAAATTTTGCCACTACTGTAAGCAGACCAGACAAAACTGACACACAAACCACAAGACAAATATGGAGAGATCTTACATTATGCTAGATTAGTAAAAGCCCTGACATATTCTAGGCATTCAGGTCCTCTTTCCACATGGAAACTGAATCCAACACTGCATCACAAACAGGAACTCCACATTTAGTCAGCTAAGATAGCCAAGCCAAATTTGAATACCAAAACATAGCAAGGATGGCAGCTGAGGATGAGGAGAGAACATTAGCAAGGAGAAAGGCAATGAAGCCACTCGCCTGGCAATCAATCCTCAGTATCCCTGGAAACTTGCAACTAGAGGAAGGGGTGGGAGTAACCCACAGTCCACTGCCTGAGCCTTGGCTTCAATCACAGGCAGGAAAATGTGTCCTGATCTCTGCCTCTTGCTCTCCTAGCACTTATATTTTACCTGTTCTTTTAACAGATTTCATACGCAGGCCAATTTCAAGCTTATGACTATGGCTCTAAGGAAAACATTAGGAAATACAACCAGGTAAGGCAATGTGGGATTTCCTGAAAACACATCCTTGAGCCTTGGCAAAACTAAGAACAGAAACATTCAGATTTTTAACACCTTGCGTGACACTGAAAGAGGGAGAGAGTGCTCTGATCTAATGTTTCACTGTAACCTAACACTCATAAGTGCAAAACCCTATTTGAAGACAAGACATAGCTCTTTGCAGACAGCTAACACAAGTTCAGTTTATCTCCCCTACTGATGCAGGGATGTGTCCAATGACATATCCATTTACCTGCCATTCCAAAATGACTCAGAGCTACACTCAAGATGGGATTCCGATGGAGCTCTTCATTTCCCCACAAATCCTCAAGGTCTGCCTTTCTGTTGAGAGGTGAAGTGAATCTCAGAGCTGCAGCAATCTCTCCAATTGGCTGACAATGATTTTGTTGAAGCAGCACATTTGACTTGCAGTGTCTCGTGCTGTACCAGGGCAAGCTGCTTTCCACGGACAGGAAGGCTCTAGAGATAGACTTGGTCACTTCTGTCCATGCACACCATCTGAGAAATTTTCTAGGGTAAAATTACACATGGTCAAAGTATTTCCTTGCCACTTAATTCACAAGCAAAACAACTAAGACCAACAGTTGCACTCCATGCCATTACAAAACTGGAAGATCTTCCCGCCCTAAGGAAACATATGGGTAAACTCCAAGGCCTGGCATCATAAACACAAACACTGCTCTTTCCCTGTCCCCACCAACCAGGTGTCAGACTGCAAGGCCATTTATAGCCAGGCACTAGAGGAGCAGGATGGAGCATTCCCTTTCACTGTAGGCAGGGAAGGTGGTTGGGAAACAGACACTGCAGAGGCTGGCCTGGACCAGTGCAGAAAGGAAAGAGAGAGGTGCCTGCACAGAATCCCTCCTCTAAACACTACTTTGGGTACAACAGCACTCACTCAGCTTTCCTCCCTTTCTTACAGTCCACTCCTCCTGTGTACCAGATAGAGAAGATAAACATTCCAACTGCTGTCTGGAGCGGGGGACGGGACAAATTTGGAGATCCAAAAGACATGGCCAAGCTACTTCCTCAGATTACTAATCTCATTTACCATGACCATTTTCCTGCTTGGGGACACCTTGACTTCATCTGGGGCCTTGATGCAACTGAGAAAATGTATGAGAAAATCATTGAAATAATGACAAAATATTTTTGAAACCACATGCACAGTGTCAATTCACTCAGTAAAACTTCAGAAATTGATAAACACACAGGCACATACAATAGATACCTGTCTAGGTCTTTATCTGCACTTGTTGTTTTTTCCCTGCTTACTTCACATTTGGTCTTACTGTGACTGCTGTATTCCTCAGAAATTTGAGGTGTACAGAAATGAAAGCTGAAGCTGAGTAGATATGAGCGCACACTGCAGGGGTCACTTAATTTGATCAGCTTGTATTTATACAAGACTGATTTTCCTTGTCCTACACTCCATTGTTCTTCTGTCTCTCTCATGTACCCCAGAGTATTCCTGTGCCAAATCTGTGTCTCTCCATGAAGACTCCATAGAGGGATCTTCCCATTTCTCTATTGAAGCATCACTGACCTTAGTTTAAATTAAATCATTTATCCACTTGACAGAGATCTTGGCTTTTTTCCTTCTTTCATCCTCACATTTACCTACAGTGTCAATACAGCAGCTTTTGAAAGGAGACCCTCCTTTATTGCTGCATAATTAAATCACAAAACACCAGCCCCCATTAATACATTACTTACCACTGCAGGTTTTATTCCACCTTCAGACATAGAACACCTTCAGATGTCTCTTTTCCCAGTGATTCATATTGCAGAAAGAGAAAGGGTACCAGAATTTTTTATAAGCTGCTGTGACATGCTATTCAGTCATCAGCTGTATCCCCTATGGAAGAAGTAACACACGTTCTAAAGGATATTTTATTTTTGCTTTGGCTGCACAACGGACACTTGTATTGTTTAAGGTTCAAGAAATGCCATAGCTAAGCTGTCAAAATCCACAGTCTGCACAAAAGAGGTAATAAAACTGGGGAAGCAGATGGGAAGGGCAATATTTTGAACACTGCTCTAATCATTCATGGCTTAGTGAAATCACACTAACTCCTTCCAGCCTACATGGCTGTGGAGGTACCGATAACTCGTCTTTGTCAGATAACAGCCCTCAAAACTCTGCAGGACTCCTGCTGCTGTGCAAGACACATTTCCAGATGAGGCAGTTTTCAGTAAGGTCAAGAGTTCTTGATGACTAGGAAGTTTTCCTTAGCATGCTTTCAATGTTGTGGAACTGCAGTCTTCTTGCTATATCTAAGGGAGTCTCCCCATTCTGAAAGAAAGACAAAACACAGCAATACGGTACATATGGTTGAAGTGCAAAGAGCTTTCCAGAATTTGCAACCCAGATGCAGTGCTCTCCTGCCTACCTTTCATTTCACATCCTTGCTCTAAAGCAAAGGTTTCAGACCATACTGGGTCTAAGACGACTATCACTGAAGCCAACACCACAGTGGTCCCCTCTCCTCCAGTGGTGGCAGCGATTCCACTGTTTCCCAGGGCTCCTGCCCAAAGTCAGTACAGAACTAAGCTAAGAGCTCATTTCAAGAGCAACAAGGGCAATACATTGCTCACCTCAACTCAGCAATGTAGATACTCCCTGGCCAATACTTATTTAGGAAACCTCTGAGATTTTCTGATGACAGAAGCAGCTTGACTTCTGTCCCAGCCAGAAGAATGGTGTCCAGTGACACAAAAAGGAGCTAGGAGGGCTCTTACCACTCCCCTGCAGCCTGCATCTTAGGAACAACTGTAGAGCAGCTGCAAATTAAAAAGAGGTACCATAAAGATAGCCAAGAGGTCTGCCAATGCAGTGAACATGAAGGCAGTAATGGGAGACATACAGCGGCTAAAATCACTTTTCCTGTCCTCATAAGAGAGGTACTTCGGTCCTCAGGTAATTTTCATGGCCCTTCTTTGGACACATTCCCACAGGTCCACAACTTTCTTGTGCTGGGGGCA
>NW_009954704.1:0-6180 GCF_000747805.2 Chaetura pelagica
GTACCAAGAGGTTAACTTCACAGTATGAATAGAGAGGTTTGAGAACAAAAGGGGCCCAAGTTACTTGTGTCAGTTCCTAAGTCAGTTGTAGAATCTTTCTGTCACCAATGTCTGCAAAGAAACCTGCTTTACTACTTTGACCCATGTTTTCCCTTCTGTTCCTCTACTTGTCTCTGTTTTCTCCATCTCTTCCCCACTACCCCCCAAAAATATTTAGTTTTAGGGACTGAAGGTGGGGGGAGCTATAATGTAGTTCTGTACCCAGTCTCCCATGTTTGGTTTGCTGCTTGATGCTTTTTTTTCCCCTCTGGTGGCATTGTGAAAACTTTCTCTGGCATAGGAATAATCTTCCTGTTGCTGTTGACACCCAAAACTGCAGACAAGTCACAATGGCTGCATCTTCATGGAGGGCTGTATGCTGCCAGTGTGAGCTGGGTGTGCGCTTTCCCAAATGTACCCAGGCTAATGTGCTGATAATTAGAACAAATGAGCCTTGTTAGACATTTCCTGTTGGCAGAGCACAGTGTGGTGATACCTGGGCTACTGAGTAGACCCATTCTGTGTTTCAAAATATCCAGCAGCGTGCTGCTGATAACTTCTGACACTGAACTTGCCCAAGATCCTTTTAAGATCACAGGCCACTTTGCATTATTTGTCTGAAGTCCTGGCTAACTGGGGAGGTCCCAGTTATTGGAGAGTAGCACATGTAACACCTATCTATAAGAAAGGCAGAAAGGAGGATCTGGGAAACAAGAGGCCTGTCAGTCTGAAATCGGTACCAGGGAAGGTTTTGGAGCAGATAATCTTGATTGTTAATTAGAAGACATATAGAGGATAACCAGGGGATCACGCCCAATCAGCAAGGGTCGATGAGAGGCAAGTCCTACCTGACAAAGCTGATCTCCTTTTATAACACGCTGACCTGACTGTTGGACAAGGGAAAGGATGTGAATATTGTCTAGCTGGACCATAATCTGTTGGATCAAGCACTGGCTGGACATTTGGGTCCTAAGAGTGGTGGTCAATGGAGTCAGCTTCAGCTGGGGCCGGTCACCAGTGGTGTTCTAGAGGGCTCAGTGTTGGGACCATTTCTGCCTAACATATTTATGGATGATCTCAATAAGGACATGGAGTGTATCATCAGTAAGTTAGCAGATGACACCAAACTGGGTGGGAGTGTTGAATTGCATGAGGATAGGGAGGCTCTACAGAGAGACTTGGATAGATTGGATCCTTGGGCTAATGTCAGTGGTTTGGGCTTCAACAAGGCCAAGTGCCAGGTCATACACTTGGGCCACGACAATCCCAGGCAATGTTCAAGGCTTGCAAGTGTGGCTGGGAAGTGTTTGGCAGAAAAGGACCTGGGGGTTCTAAGGGACAAGTGGCTGAAGATGAGCGTGCCCAGGTGGCCGAGAAGGCCCATGGCATCCTGGCTTGTATTAGAAATAGTGTGACCAGGAGAGGTAGAGAGGTGATTGTCCCCCTGTACTCAGCACTGTACAAGCTACCTTAAAGGGTTCTGTTGAAGGGTCGTTTGGATGTGGTGTTGGTGGATGTGGGGTTTAGGGAAGAATTCTGGAGAGCAGGGATGATGGTTGGATTCAGTGATTGCCAAGGGTCTTCTCCAACCTGAATAGTTGTATTCCAACCTGAATAGTTCTATAGTTCTATGTATTTTATGATCCATTTTGATTCAACATGGAACACTTCAGCAGTTTGCAGCCAGGGTGAAATGGTATAACGTGACCATGTTATGAAAGAGGTATTGTGCTGAATTTGTGGTAGCTACCCAGAGGGAGAAGGAATGGCATCTTTGTGGACTTAGTTTTTAATCAGAATCAGTGGGCTCTCCAGCTTCCTGTGTTTATGCAATTCACAGAATAGCTGGTGCAAGAGGAGAGCTGCCACAAAAGGAGCTATTTCAAGCGTGACTGATTCCGGTCAAAGCCATTGTTAGGTTACTCTAGATGCTTTCTAGGTGATGTATAAATTCGGTGCCTTTTTTGTAAAAGCAAGTATGATCAAAGCTTGCTTTTCAGGCTTTTTGATTCATTCATCTTGGCTTTGTTTTTGCTCTGTTAGTATGTGCTGCTCACTTGTGTCATCTCGTACTGGGTGAGCTAATGGTAAGCACCATTTGAGCATTTCTCTCAATAAGCCTGGTGTATCCAGCCCAAGGCGGCTTACCTGATAATGAAAGGAAACCTCCATTACTCAAAGTGACCGGTTTCTTGTAAACTAATGATAGAAACACCCCTTGACACATGAAATACTCGAGGGAATAAATTAGTTGAGTCTGTTAGTGAAAACCAGCTTATAGGTACGTTGGATTGCCTTGAAATTTTTCAATAGGCAGTGTCCTGAGGAGCTAACCATCCTTCAGGTAACTCAAACAGTCTGGATGGGTAAAATACTAATTAAAAGAAAATACACAAATGCACACATAGATATGTGCCTGAAACGGGATGATGTAGAAACTCTTGTTAAGAGTGATCTGGATCTCATGGTTTAATTACTACTATTGCATAGATAAATTCAGGGTGATAGAATGAAATGGCAGTAAGAATTTCTCAGGAGCAGTGAGGAATGAGTTGTCACTCGTGATGTTTTGTTCCCCAGTAGCTGAAGGTAGTAATGGACAGGCTGCTGGCTCAGACATTAATCTGCTTGGCTACATCCATAAATGAAATGTCATGCCTAACAACTCCTCTTTTATTGGTATTTCATCTTAGCTTTGCCTGATTAAAATGAAATGTCTGTGCATGTATATATATAAAAATGGGGATAAAATTATCTGCCCAATCACATGGTTAGAGATGACAGATTCTCATACCAAGTGCCCAATTGCAGAGTAGAGACAAAAAAAAGACAACTGCAAAACAAATCAAAGCACCTGTTCCCAACCAACATGACAGCCTGCCAGAATTCCATCTTGAGTTGTGCTTAAGACTATGACATAGATAATCAGAAATTACTGTGCACTGGGATAGCAAATTAAAATCCAGAAGTTGGTGAGGCCACAGGATATTGTATTTAAGACTATGAAGTGGTTGTCAGTGTTTGACATTTGGTTGCTGGAAAAATACCAGCCTACTCAGTGTGTGTATATATTTGAATGCTCAAACTGGCTGATAGTCTAAGGCAAATCCACAGGAAAACTGTGTGATTGTAAGCAGCCAAGGATCCTCAGTTACAGTCACAGGGACCAGAAGCAAGTCTGAGTGTAGGTGCTGTGAAACAAATGAGAGAAAAACTTACACTGATGAACTATAACTGAGACATGCAGCTCATGGAAGTGAAAAGCTGGGCTGTGGGTGCAGCTCAGTATGGTTAGTCCTCTGGTATAAGGTGAAATTAGAAAAAACAAATACAGGGGGGTAAGCTGGTTAGAACCTGGTGGGCTGCTCCTTTGCTCCAAGGTGGCTTAATGTTGCTGTGTACAGGGGCAGGTGTTGTCACTGAGGTTAAAAAAAACAGACATAATTAACACTGCGATTTCGAAGTACTCAGGGTGCATCCTAGGTATGTGCACAAGGTAGCACTGATATGAAATGCCTCAATTCTGGATTTATCAGTTGTAGGTTGGCATGGAAGTTGGTGTGCATTTTACTTGACCTGCTCTACTTACTAATCAAGCAGAGTGTTATGTAGTTTCTTACTCCTTGAATGGTTTTGTTTGCCTAAATCAGAGGCTTTTGAGAAAAGGAAAGTATTGAAGTGGGACAGAAAGGTTAAATTTTTTGTGATCTTCACAGATGATTGATATTTTTGAATTGTTGTATAGATAACAACAGGAGACATGACGGAGATGTTTAAGCCTTTTGTCCTTTGCCTCAGCTAACCTCACCTTTTGCCTTAAAGGGCAAGACTTCTTCTGTCCCATCTGACCACACATCCAACCTGTAGTGTTGTCTGGCAATAAGACACGTAGCCTCATCAAATCCATTATCTTCCCATGTTTCAGCTCTAATTTCAAGGGAATCTGAGTATGTAACATGGCAAATGGTACAGCTGCTCTCAAACAGCAGAACTAATGAAGGGTCATGATTGGGAGAGAGGTGCAGTGCATCTGGAATCTCAGACAGTATGACAGGATGATGCCTGATGAAGTTTAGTCACCATGGCTAATTACAGGCTGAGAAAATATAGCCACTTTCAAGTTAATGGCTGGTAAAAACCTAGTGACAACTTTAGAGCAAGAAAAGACTCACAGTTGAAGGAGGAGGTGGGAAGGACACTTTTTTTATAGTGGTGTGCTGACCCTCCAGCAGTGGCTGTCCAGGCTGCTGGCCCTAATTACTGATGAGGCTTTTAAAATATTGCTATGTCTAGGTTTTTAAAATCCATGGTATTCTGGTTCCTAAGGTATCACAAACCCAAGAAGTGAGGACACTTGTATTTTAGGTTTTTGGTAGAGATACAGTAATACTTCACAGGCAAGTCCAGTTAGTTGCGGAACAGATTTATTGTTCTTCTCCTCTGTCAGGTCTTCTCAGCTAAGTGGGGAAGGTTGTAATAAAAAATGTCAGTGGTGTGATGCTTACACCAACAGTAATGTAATTGGCTCTCTGCTTTTATCCAAAGATGTAAATTTACCTTGCCATGTCATGTCTCTAGAGCAGAGGGCTGTGACTGGTGAAGATGTGCTCAGTCAGCAGAATTTGAAATCCATCCTAGAGTTCTGTAAAAGTGGAACTGGCTGGTCAGGCTTGAAAATGTTAATGGAGTAGCTGGCAAGACCTGAATCAGAAAATGAAACTTGAGTTTCATTATGCACCGTTTGCCAACCCCCCAAGTATCTAGTCTGTGTTGCCTGGTAAGCCAGGCTTAGTGTTTGGGAATACAGAGCTGTGAGACATGAACTAAAGTGAAGGTGGGAAGGGAGAAAGGCAGGTAAATGACACTAAAAATACAGTGACTTTAAGTGGTCTTCCCTTGTGTCATCCTGTACATGATTCTGTGCTGCTTTAGAGCTGTTGAATAGTTACCAGGGTGGGAATTATCCTTCCAGACCTGTTGCAGTATTCATCATCTCAGCTATGTAAGAGGGATGGCAAAATCTTGAAATCAATGCATGTCTGAATACTCTTGATAGTGAAATGCTCGGCCTTGCTTTCATGTGCACATTTTGGAAATAAGGTTGCAAGATCCAAGAGCAAGGAAGACCCACATGGACATGTTCAAAGCTCAAGCAAGAGCTGCAGACAAATTGACTTGTTTATCAGTATATTTAATCAAGATGTCAAAACTTGATGGCAGTTATGGGAATAGTTAATCACTGACATAAAAGGAGAGCTGGGGAAGAGGCCTCAAATTTTTCAGGGAAGGAGACATGTTTTAATTTATAGACAAATTCTAGTAAAGTACTAGGTCCAAAGGTTGAGTATTTGAAAAAACAAAGGGGAAAAAGAAATCTAGAGCAGCCTCAAGAGGTGAAGGCCAAGTTGTCTGTTTGTTGGTGCCATCTCATCACACGCAAGTCTTGGAAACTACAGCTGAAAGTGAAACTCAGTACAACAAAGGCTTCTTGTCTTTGTGTTCCTCTCTCTCTATTTGGGCAGAAAGTCTTGCCTTGTAAAGTGTAAATGAACACAAACTTGAGACAGAGGCTAAAATTCCTCCTATTATCCCTAAAATATATAGTGAGTTTGTGATGATGTTTAAGTGAGACAAAACTGAAAGTTACAGCAACTGATGTTTCTTATATCTTCCTCCTGAGCTGAAGTCAGTCCCAGTGGTGCTTAAGGTGATTCTTCTCCATGAATGGAAGAGAACCTCAGGGATCAACCAACCATCCAGAAATCGTCAAACTTCTCAGATTTCGCCTCTGCACAAGGATTTCTTCTGTACAGAAGTCCTCATTGGTATACAAGTATTTTCAAACCCATACTATGTCTTTGTAACCTGGCAAAGAGAAATAATGAAGATGAAACTGGGTAATGCATGGAAACTGGAGAAAATCAGGAATATGGTTTCTATTAGGTCACTATTGACATGTATTGGAACCTTATAGAGAGACAACACTCTGTCACGCATTCTCGCGCTCCCCCGCGCACTCTCACGCTCTCTCGCGCATTCTGACACTCTCTCGCGCATGCTCACGCACTCTCGCGCTCCCTCGCGCACTCTCCCACTAGCTCGCGCTCCCCCGCGCACTCTCACGCTCTCTCGCGCTCCCTC